>NW_010921998.1:2632-3524 GCF_000633955.1 Camelina sativa
CTCCTAGTTCTTGTAGTTTTACTTTCTGCACTTTCCATTTCATCATAGGATTGTTAGTGACAAACAACCTTTACATCTGGCTTGACTTAGACTCATATGCACATCTTGATTGTTCACAAACACTCAGATTGGATTGACACCTCTTATAATACAATTGCATAAGGGGAATTGAAACACCCTGACATCCATTCATTCATAAGTCATCATTCCATACATCATTCACCACCACCACAAAAATAGTCAGTTTCAATCAGAGGACAAGCTTCAAAGTTATAAGGGTGCAATGGTCAATGGTGCATCTGCAGGCACTGGGGTAGGGTTGAGTGGTGATAGCTCAAGGGTGCTCCACCAATGTTCTGCTAATGGGAATGGGCGTGGTGGTGGTTCGCAGGCGGTTAACCATCGGCCTGCTCAGGGTTTCGGTGGTAAGTGGAGAAAGAGTAAAAAGGGTCCTCATCCCGATGAGAGGTTTGTCAAGAAGAATACATCGGTGGTTCCTCCTACCGCTCCAATCTCTGAGGTCCCTCTTTCTGGGAATGGTCAAGTTCAGTGTGGTACAGGCAATGTGGGGCTTAGCTTTACTGCTGAGGAGCAGAAGATGCTGGATGATTTCTTGGGTCCAAATGTGGGGGTGGCTGTGGTTACGGGTGATCCACCACTAGTGCCAGTGTCGACAATTGCACAGGGTGTTGCAAAGAGGGTTTGCAAGAATTTGTTCCCCAGTGTTGGTGAACCGAGTGTTCAAGCTTCAGGGTCCATGGAACTGCCGCAGCAAGAGGAGTTTTTCTCTGCTGATCTTAGTGACTTGCTGGGTCCAGAGTTTCCCACCAGAGAAGACAATACCTTGGGTTTTATGGATACTATCATGGAGGAGGATGGTGTGGCGACAGAG
>NW_010921998.1:10369-10836 GCF_000633955.1 Camelina sativa
TTCCCCAGTGTTGGTGAACCGAGTGTTCAAGCTTCAGGGTCCATGGAACTGCCGCAGCAAGAGGAGTTTTTCTCTGCTGATCTTAGTGACTTGCTGGGTCCAGAGTTTCCCACCAGAGAAGACAATACCTTGGGTTTTATGGATACTATCATGGAGGAGGATGGTGTGGCGACAGAGGGGTGTCCCTGGGAACACAATCTCCTGACGGATGAGCAGGTGGAGGAGGGTACGGATGAGGTGGTTCATTCTGAACAAGCGGTTGAGGTCACGGTCAGTGATGTTATGGAGGGGGCCTCTGAGGATAAGTTACAGGGTGTAGAAGAGGATGGAATAGTTCAACCTTCACGAGCCAAAGTGGCCAAGCAGAAGGGTGCTCTTCCAGGTGTTAGCACCAAGAAGAGGAATCTCTTTTCCTTATCATCTCCGCGAAAGAAGGTTGTCGCCAAGGGTGTTGGACTGAATGGGAA
>NW_010921999.1:0-10226 GCF_000633955.1 Camelina sativa
AATGTGCAAAAACTATCAAGTGCAAACATTGCAAGCTAGGGGTACGATAAAGAAACACAATTGTTGGATTAAAACATTACAACTATATATATACAAATATGTGCAAAACAAAAAGGTGTGAAAACTAACATGTGCCTACATGGAAAGTTGGGGTGCGACAAAGAAACACAATTGTTGGATCAAAACGTTGCAACTTTTGAGATCATTAACAAAGGGTGAGATCATTAATAATACTCAAAGAACAAAAACTCTTTTCAAATTCCATAAAAATTTGTATATACATAAAAACAAAAAAGTGTGAAAACAAAGAAGTGTGAAACAAAAAGGTATGAAAACTAACAATTGCAAACATTGAAAGCTAGGGGTACGAGAATAAACTTAATTTTTGGATCAAAACATTGCAACTTTATATAAACAAAGTTATAAACAAAGAGGTGTAAAACAAAAATTTGTGAAAACTAACGGTGCCAACATGGAAAGCTGGGGGTGCGATAAAGAAACATAATTTTTGGATCAAAACTTTGCAAATTTTGAGATCATTAACAAAGGGTGAGATCATTAATAATACTCAAAGAACAATTTTTTTTCTTTCAAAGTCCATAAAATTCTGTATATATATAAAAACAAAAAAGTGTGAAAACAAAGAGGTGTGAAACAAAAAGATGTGAAACAAAAAGATGTGAATACTAACAAGTGCGAAAACTAACAAGTACAAACATTGAAAGGTAGGGGTATGACGTAGAAACACAATTGTTGGATTAAAACATTGCAACTTTATATAAACAAAAAGGTGTAAAACAAAAAGGTGTAAAACAAAAAGGTGTGAATAAGCTAACGGGTGCCAACATGGAAAACTGGGGATGCGACGAAGAAACACAATTGTTGGATCGAAACTTTGCAACTTTTGAGATCATTAACAAAAGGTGAGATAATTAATAATACTCTAAGAATAAAAACTCTTTTCAAATTCCATAAAGATATGTATATATAAAAACAAAGATGTGTGAAGACAAATAGGTGAGAAACAAAAAGTTGTGAAACAAAAAGATGCGAAAACTAACAAGTGCAAACATTGAAAGGTAAGGGTATGACAAAGTAACACAATTGTTGGATCAAAACATTGCAACTTTATATAAAAAAGATGTGTAAAACAAAAAAGTGTGAAAACTAACGGGTGCCAACATGAAAACTTGGGGGTGCGATGAAGAAACACAATTGTTGGATCCAAACTTTGCAAATTTTGAGATCATTAACAAAGGGTGAGATCAATAATGATATTCAAAGAACAAAATTGTTGGATCACAACTTTACAAATTTTGAGATTATTAACAAAGGATGAGATCATTAATGATACTCAAAGAGCAAAAACTTTTTTCAAAGTCCATAAAAATCTGTATATATATAAAGACAAAAATGTGTGAAAACAAAGAGGTGTGAAACAAAAAGGTGTGAAACAAAAAGGTGAAAAAACTAACAAGTGCAAATATTTCAAGCTAGGGTTACGACGAAGAAAAAAAATTGTTGGATCAAAACATTACAACTATATATAAACAAATAGGTGCAAAACAAAAAGATGTGAAAACTAACTGGTGCCTACAAGGAAAGTTTGGGTGCGACAAAGAAACACAATTGTTGGATCAAAACTTTGCAACTTTTGAGATCATTAACAAAGGGTGAGATCATTAATAATACTCAAAGAACAAAAACTCTTTTCAAATTCCATAAAAATTTGTATATACATAAAAACAAAAAGGTGTGAAAACAAAGAAGTGTGAAACAAAAAGGTGTGAAACTAACAAGTGCAAATACTGAAAGCTAGGGGTACGAGAAGAAACCCAATTTTTGGATCAAAACATTGCAACTTTATATAAACAAAGTAATAAACAAAGAGGTGTAAAACAAAAATTTGTGAAAACTAACGGTGCCAACATGGAAAGCTGGGGGTGCGACAAAGAAACATAATTTTTGGATCAAAACTTTGCATATTTTGAAATCATTAACAAATGGTGAGATCATTAATAATACTCAAAGAACAAATTTTTTTCTTTCAAAGTCCATAAAATTCTGTATATATATAAAACAAAAAAGTGTGAAAATAAAGAGGTGTGAAACAAAAAGGTGAAAACTCTAATTTGAGAAAATCATGAGATTCGATAAAATTGCTGATCTTCTTCCTGGAAGAACTAATTGGCGTATAAACGCCAAGGTCTTACATTCTTGGAGTATCAGCGAGTTCTTTACAAAAAAGTACTGCTTCTTGTGGATGTAGAGGTTAGCGTTGTTAATTGAACATCATTCTTACTTAAATTACTTAAATTTCAAATTTTAACAGTTCTTATATATATATATATATATATATATATGAATTCTTACACAATTGTTATTAAACTGTGAAGGGTAACACAATTGAAGCTACATTTTTACCAAATACACTCGCTAAACTTCAAAAATATATCGACGATGGTGACTGATATGATATTAGAACTTTCAAAGTAATCAATCCAACTCTGAATGAGAGGAATACTCATCATCCTTATCAAATTAAATTCACGGACGATACTACTATGACGTTGGTCCAACAATTGAGTCCAAAGAATTACTTTTGATTCAAGGATTTGGATGATATATATCGTGGAAGCACAGTTAATATTGATATGGTACAATCTGTGAGTATAGTTAATTGTAACTTTGTGTTTGAGAATCTAGAATCTTTATAAGATTTGTTGTAACTTTGTGTATTGGCCTCTCCCTTAGAAAAGTATGAATTAAACTTTTACAAAATGTAGATTTGCAACACTTTGGAAAACTAAATTCTATCTTTTCCCCAAATTAGATGTGGAAGATAAAAGAAGACCTGAGAGTGCCATTAAACATAATGAATTTGTTTTTATGTTGTTGAATTGCAGGTAAAAGACATTTACTCTACCTTTAGGACAGTTACGTTTTAAAATTGTCTCTTTTCAGATTTTTTATTAATTTGATAAACATGTAGGAATGAAACTGTGAAGTGTCGTGTCAAAGATAACTACGCTTCTGAATTCATGTCTAAATGGCAATCGAACAGGTGCCATCTCATATACAAATCCGAACCTGAGTCTTGTGTAATGCGGTTTGTGAAAGTCGGAGAATATGAAGGTATGTAACATAATAGTTCTGATATATTCATCATAAGGTAACCAATATATTCTCTCTGCAAATGTTTATAGGTGCACCATGTATCGAAAACACATTGACCTCTTCGAAGATCTTTATAAACCACAGCTCGAAGGACCGGTAAGATTTGATTATGTAAAAATAACTTTGTACACTTTATATATGATTATGTATGATGTTAAAATAATTTTGTTTCATACACTTAATATATTTATAGGTCTGAGTTTGCTGGACGTTATTACATAAACCATGTAATGGAGCATCAAAGTGAGAGCTCGGAGATTCAGCCATAAAGAATGGACTCAGAAATGAAGTTACCGTGGCTTAATGAACTTTTTGTATATGCAAACTTTAGTATAATTTTGAATGTTTGTAGTACCAAATACAATGGTCTAAACGAAAGTATATTTATGGGTTGCTTAAAATATTATTTTAATGGTCTAAACAAAATTACATATTATATTGTCCCAAATTATTATATCAAGGTAATTAAAATTGACCGTAACAATTGTATTTGGCTCATTTAAAACTTTGTTACGGTCAATTTGGGCTTAAAATTTATAAATGAACTTTAAAATTTCAATTAAACTTTAAAAATGGACTTTAAATTTTAATTTATATTTTGCATATGTAGAGTAATACTATCAATAAACATTTTATTAACTATTCATTTTATTATTTTAAAAAATGAAAAAAAAATATTTAATACGAAACTTACAAAAAAATAATTTATGTCTGAACATACGAACTAATATAAAAATTAAAAAAATTAAACAAGGTTTTAAAATATATAAAAATTTTAATTCCACATTTTAAATAATTAAATTAATTTTTTTTTCTTTAATCACCTAGTTATAATTATATCAAGTGTACTCAATACCACCTACATGGTTGGTTAACTATTTGTATCACCCTTTTACCGTTTAATAAAATATCCGAGGTGTTAAAAAGAAAAAAGAAATTATTATGACCAAGAAAAAGAAAAGATTAATTAATTTGGAAAATAGAAATCTGGACTAAATAGATGATTCAACTTGCAGATCGAACCCTGTTTCTCTGAAGAATCTGACTACCTAGAACCGAAACAGTGTTCTCGCCATGGCGGCATCCTCCTCCGATCTCCCACCGCAACACCAAGTGTTTATCAACTTCCGTGGAGAGGATCTACGCCTCGGATTCGTCAGCCACCTCGTCGAAGCCTTAGAAAACGATAACATAAAAGTCTTCATCGACAACTACGCAGACAAAGGCGAACCTCTAGAAACGCTGTTAACGAAGATACAGGAGTCTCGAATCGCTCTCGCTATCTTCTCCGGCAAGTACACCGAATCAACATGGTGTTTGAGAGAGCTAGCGATGATCAAAGATTGTGTGGAGAAAGGTAAACTAGTTGCTATTCCCGTCTTTTACAAGTTGGAACCGTCAACTGTGAGAGGCGTTAGGGGACAGTTCGGTGATGCATTTAGGGATCTTGAGGAACGTGATGTCACCAAGAAGAAAGAGTGGAAAAAAGCTTTGAAATGGATTCCTGACTTAATTGGCATCACTGTGCACGAGAAAAGGTAACTGATTAACCCCTAAAGCTCGATCCTTTAGTGATTACAATTTTTAGATTAGTTAAGGAACCTTTAATGGGAATCTAGGAAGGTCATGGTGATCTTATTTTCCTCATTCGTGTTGCAGTCCTGAGAGTGAAATACTCAACCAAATCGTCAAGGAGGTTAAGAAAGCGTTGAAGAGAGTTTCGTCGGAGGGAAGCCCAAAGGCCTCTGTGGAGCCATCAGAAGACATTTTCACTCGAACTTCATCAGGAGGCGAAAAGGATAAGACTTTTGGAATCAAAGAACGTCTCAAAGAGTTGGAAGACAAGTTGGATCTTGTTAAATACAAGGGAACTCGTGTCATTGGAGTTGTTGGGATGCCCGGAATTGGTAAAACCACACTTTTGAAAGAGCTCATTGAGACGTGGGAGGGCAAGTTTTCTAGGCATGCGTTAATTCATCAAATCCGTGAAAAGGCAAATAACTTCAGGTTAGAGTGCTTGCCTACATTGCTTTTAGAAAAGTTACTACCGGAGTTGAATAATCCCCAAATAGATTGTATAGAAGAACCATACAAAACTCATAAGGGTCTGCTGCGCGAACGTAAGGTTCTTGTCGTTCTTGATGATGTTAGTGGAAGGGAACAAATAGATGCTCTTCTTGGGAAATATGATCTTCACAGTAAACATGAGTGGATCAAAGATGGCAGCAGGATTGTCATTGCAACAAACGATATGTCCTTATTAAAGGGTCTGGTTCATGACACTTATGTGGTCAGGCAATTAAATCACATAGACGGCTTACAACTTTTTCGCTATCATGCCTTTCATTATGATCAAGCCATTCCTCCAAAGGTGGATTTCATGAAGCTTTCTGATGAGTTTGTGCTTTATGCCAGAGGCCATCCACTAGCTCTGAAGATATTGGGTAGAGAACTTTATGAAAAAAATATAAAGCATTGGGAAACAAAACTGAAAATACTCGCTCAAAGTCCCACTACTTATATTGGAGAGGTCGTGCAAGTAAGCTATGATGAATTGAGTTCGGCGCAGAAAGATGCATTTCTCGACATAGCCTGTTTCAGATCGCAGGATGTGGATTATGTAGAAAGTTTACTGTTTTCTTCTGACCCTGGATCTGCTGAAGCAATAAAAGTCCTGAAAAATAAGTTCCTGATTGATACTTGTGACGGCCGTGTGGAGATGCATGATCTGCTGTATACATTTTCTAGGGAACTTGATCTTAAAGCATCCACTCAAGGTGGTAGCAAACAACGGAGGTTGTGGCTTCATCAAGACATAATCAATGTACAGCAAAAAACAATGGTGAGACTAGAAGTTCCTATAGATTTTTATTGACCAAACTTAATCTGTTTTTCTCTTTGCTAATATTGTTCTCGTTATTGTTGTTGTTACCAGGGAGCTGCTGATGTCAGAGGTATTTTCCTAGATTTGTCTGAAATGAAGGGTGAAACAAGCTTAGACCGTGAACACTTCAAAAATATGCACAATCTCCGGTATCTCAAGTTCTACAATTCTCATTGTCCTCACGAATGTAAAACCAACAATAAGATAAACCTCCCTGATGGGCTTAAGCTACCATTGAAAGAGGTCCGATGCCTCCAGTGGCTGAAATTCCCATTGGAGGAACTTCCAAACGATTTCGACCCAATTAATCTCGTTGACCTTAAGCTGCCATACAGTGAGATTGAACGGCTTTGGGATGGTCTTAAGGTGTGTTTCTTGACAAACAGTTTCTTAGCCTTTTTGCGTTATATTAGTGAACCTAGGTAGTTTTTTCTGACTGGTATATAAATGTTTTGCTGTCACAGGATACACCAGTTTTAAAGTGGGTGGATCTCAATCACTCAAGCAAGTTAACCAGCTTGTCAGGATTATCGAAGGCTCAAAATCTTCAAAGATTGAACCTTGAAGGGTGCACAAGTCTCTTATCTCTTCGAGATGTGAATTTGATATCTCTGAAAATTCTCACCCTCAGCAACTGCTCAAACTTCAAGGAATTTCCGTTGATTCCAGAAAATCTAGAGGCTTTATACTTGGACGGAACAGCGATAAGTCAACTTCCTGACAATGTGGTGAACCTCAAAAGACTTGTCTTATTGAATATGAAGGACTGCAGAATGCTGGAAAATATCCCGACCTGTGTTGGTGACCTGAAATGTCTTCAAAAACTTGTACTCTCTGGTTGTTTAAAGCTCCATGAGTTTCCAGGAATGAATAAGAGCACTTTAAAAGTTTTACTCCTGGATGGGACATCCATAAAAACGATGCCACTGTTACCCTCAGTGCAGTATTTATGCTTAAGCATAAATGATCAGATCAGCTACATTCCAGCGGGTATAAATCAACTTTCTCACTTAACACAGCTGGATTTGAAGTATTGTACGAAGCTTACATCTATTCCAGAGTTGCCACCAACTCTCCAGCACTTAGATGCACATGGCTGTAGCTCACTGAAGAATGTTGCAAAACCACTGGTCCGTATCATGTCAACCGTGCAGAACCATTGCGCTTTCAACTTCACCAACTGTGGTAACCTAGAGCAAGCTGCAAAGGAGGAAATCACATCATATGCTCAAAGGAAATGTCAGTTGCTGTCAGATGCTCGTAGACACTACAATGGGGTCTCTCTCTATATTCTAACTCTATCTCCATGTCGCTCTCTGTATCACTCTGATTCTTATATTTCAGGAAACTCCACAATAATGATTTTCATTTTCAGGGTCGTAGTTCAGAGGCTTTGTTCAGCACTTGCTTTCCTGGATGTGAAGTGCCTTCGTGGTTTGGTCATGAAGCAGTTGGATCTCTGTTGCAACGAAAACTTCTCCCACATTGGCATGTCAAGAGGCTTTCTGGAATAGCTCTCTGTGCTGTAGTCTCGTTTCCTGACAGCCAAGATCAAATCAGCTGCTTCTCGGTGGCATGCACCTTTAAAATAAAAGTTGAAGGCAAGTCTTGGGTCCCCTTTACATGTCCAGTGGGAATTTGGACTAGAGAGGGAGACAAGAAAGACAAAATTCAGTCAGATCATGTTTTTATAGCCTACATTAGTTCCCCACATACAATAAGGTGTCTCGAAGACGAGAACTCTGATAAATGCGCTTTTAGTGAAGCCTCCCTTGAGTTTACTGTGACAGGTGGTACAAGTGAGATAGGAATATTCAAGGTGTTGAAGTGCGGTTTGAATTTGGTGTATGAAAATGATAAAAACAAAAACAGTTCTCATTGGGAAAAGTATGATGTTCCTGTTGAAGCGAGCTTTCAAGAACCAGAACACAGGATAATGGAGGAGGAAAGAAATATACACAAAGGAAGATGTGACGATAAACGGCCAAAGAAGAAGCGAAAAACAAAAAGGGATGATATTATGATAATATCCACTCTCACTCAAACTTGTGTCTCAAGTGTGACTCCAAGAATGGAAGATAAACTCAGTGGTTAAGCAAATGGTTGAAAAATCTCCAAGGTGGGATGATATGTTTCAGGTAAACCACGTTCTTACAAACACTCCAACTAGTCATTAAGCAGATTCGTGTATTGGTAAATTGTGGTTCATGAGAGTTGTCTCTAGGAGGTGTATCATCGAAGAAAGATACAAATATCATTGGTAGAGCAAATCCATCTGGAGCTGTTGGGTTCATTTTGCTCTCTGTGTGAAGTTAAAGCATCCGCTTCAACCAAAATCCCTTCTTTTACCATCAAGCCAAAGGACTTGGCAGAGCGATTTCTGTTTACCAAAGCTTCTCTTTTGCCATCACTTTATTTCCTTATGAGTTCAGTGGTTCACGGGACATCCTGTCGAGTTACAGAGCAGAAAGGTAATATTTTGTATGAGACTTTAAATGATATCTTGAAGTCAAGCTCAACTGTCACCTTTCAGCCCTGAAGCTGTTATACCGGGTAAGGTTGATCCCTATGTTGTTTTCTTATTTCTATGTGTAACAAAATAACTCAACGTGTTAATTATAAGGGTTCTAAGGAGTTTATGCTGTTACTAAAGGAACCTGTTCTTGAGTGCAATCTGTTTTTGTTTCCTAGCTCTGAATTCAAAGGAAATGTCCATTGATGTTCTTGGAAAAGCTAATGATGATTAACCCAAAAGACGCACTTGAACATGATGGGGCAGAAAAAATTACAAGAAAGATGCTGCATCTACAATCCCTAGAATTTCTACCAAAGGTTAGCTTACATATTACATTTAGTGTCAAGCTGAAACCTGGTGCGCCTCTGGTAGCAAGAGCCTAGAATTTCTACCAAAGGTTAGCTTACATATGTTCGTACACTTTCTCTATATTCTCGTATATTTCTCTGCTGTCAGTTCTTTCATGTTGAACTTTCCTTTCACGCCTAAACCAGTAACCAGCAAACTTAACCGTCTCAAGCTGTGTTTACAAAAACCATTAAAAGAAAAAAGAAAAAAGTTTTCAAGTATAGGAAGAGAAATTTGCTTAGACTTTGAATGGTTGCAAAATGTAAAATCCAAAAACCAAAATCTATAATCCAAAAACCACTAAAGAACTTACGAACATTCAGGTCCGTTAATAAATAAATTCATTGGTGAAATATATCATCCTAAATTTTTCATGTACATTTGTTTTAACTCTAGAAATTTTGGCCATTCTGCAAAAAAAATTAAGCATAAAAAAATCATTTACTGAAAATCCGAAAACCTTTATTTTTCCTGAATATTACATGCAAAGAGAATTACAAACCATTTATTTAAAAACAAAAAACACTTTAAATTACTATAGATTATAAATAGAGAATTTTTGTTTTATTTTTGTTTTTGTCATCTTCACTAACGAAATGATCGCCATTAGTTTTCTTTGACAAGTGTGCCCTTAGCCGCTTTCAAGATGCGTAGCATATCTCTCATGTTCATCCGTTCACCAGCTGCATTCGCAGTGCAAGCCAAACCAACTTCCACAATTTTGTTAAGGCAATCAATTTTTGTATGAAGTTCTGCACCACAAATATCGTCCATGAGTCCTTTAAGTCTAAGGTCAATCACTTCCACAATTGCATTATTTTGAAACCCATGACTTATCCATTTCACCAAACTTTGATCTCCTTGGAAGCTCTCGTCCATTGGGCTTTTCCCACTAAAAAGCTCTAACAACATCACTCCAAAGCTATACACATCTCCTGCTCGTGATGGCTTTTCTCCAAGTCCATACTCTGCATGCATGTATACGACAGAATATATATCTATATATATAAAGTTAACTTTTTCTCTCTTTTTGTGCAGCCACCTCATCCACTTCTCATTAATATTTATGGATTTTCGATTTTTATTTGGCCCAGAAAAACAATCACATAACAATCAAACTGACCCAACACCACATCCACTTCTCTCTAATATTTTTATGGATTTTCGAATTTTATTAGACCCAGTAAAACAATCATTTACCTATCTAACTGATAAAGTTTAAAGGCCCAAACCATTTCTAAATTCATCTAAACCTACTAACGCATTTACTCGCCGTCATGTTCTTGGTCGTTGGTGTCGGGG
>NW_010921999.1:10290-10826 GCF_000633955.1 Camelina sativa
GGTCAATCACTTCCACAATTGCATTATTTTGAAACCCATGACTTATCCATTTCACCAAACTTTGATCTCCTTGGAAGCTCTCGTCCATTGGGCTTTTCCCACTAAAAAGCTCTAACAACATCACTCCAAAGCTATACACATCTCCTGCTCGTGATGGCTTTTCTCCAAGTCCATACTCTGCATGCATGTATACGACAGAATATATATCTATATATATAAAGTTAACTTTTTCTCTCTTTTTGTGCAGCCACCTCATCCACTTCTCATTAATATTTATGGATTTTCGATTTTTATTTGGCCCAGAAAAACAATCACATAACAATCAAACTGACCCAACACCACATCCACTTCTCTCTAATATTTTTATGGATTTTCGAATTTTATTAGACCCAGTAAAACAATCATTTACCTATCTAACTGATAAAGTTTAAAGGCCCAAACCATTTCTAAATTCATCTAAACCTACTAACGCATTTACTCGCCGTCATGTTCTTGGTCGTTGGTGTCGGGGACGCTCCACCTTCAGACGTTTTTCC
>NW_010922000.1:0-4105 GCF_000633955.1 Camelina sativa
AGACACATTTTAACCCTAGAAACACTAACAAAGCTGTTTAGTGCTTAGAAGCACTTGTTGTAGACTCGGGTGCTTCTCATCACATGATAAGTAATCCGAGTCTCATACACAACATAAAACCGGCTGTTGGAAATGTTATTATTGCAAATGGGGATAGAATACCAGTTAAGGGTGTAGGAGACCTAAAGCTGTTTGATAAAAATTCAAAAGCCTTCTTTATGCCTACTTTCACTTCTAACCTTTTATCGGTTAAAAGAGCTACAACTGATTTAAATTGCTATACAATCTTTGGTCCTAATAGTGTGCATTTTCAGGATATTGAGACTGGAAAGGTTCTTGGAGGAGGAGATGCTAAGGGAGATCTCTATGTCCTAGAGAAAACCACATCAAGCTCACCTAATATGTTTTCTTTTATATCGGATCTTAGTAGTGTTTCAAGTGATGTGTGGCATGCTAGACTAGGCCACCCTCATTTTAGAGCTTTTGAATTAATGTTGCCTAATGTCTCTTTTGATAGTTGAACTTGTGAACCTTGTATTCTTGGTAAACATTGCAAATCAGTTTTTCCTAAATCAACTACTATTTATGAACATTGTTTTGATTTAGTT
Source organism: Camelina sativa (assembly GCF_000633955.1). Taxonomy (NCBI): domain Eukaryota; kingdom Viridiplantae; phylum Streptophyta; class Magnoliopsida; order Brassicales; family Brassicaceae; genus Camelina; species Camelina sativa. Next base: position 609 of record NW_010922000.1, read on the forward strand.
CACTCTGATGTTTGGACCTCACCTTGCTTATCTAGAGACAATAACAAATATTTTGTGACATTTATTGATGAAAAATCAAAGTATACTTGGCTTACCTTGCTTCCATCTAAGGATAGAGTCTATGATGCTTTTGTTAATTTTCAGAATTATGTCACTAATCATTTTAATGCAAAAATAAAGGTACTAAGGTCAGACAATGGAGGAGAATACACAAGTCACAAGCTTAAGGCTCATTTGTCCAAACATGGCATACTACAACAAACGAGCTGTCCTTATACGCCTCAGCAAAACGGTGTGGCCGAGAGAAAGAACCGGCATCTCATGGAGGTGGCAAGGGCAATGATGTTCCAAACTAATGTCACTAAACGATTTTGGGGGGATGCTGTCATGACCGCTTGTTACCTGATCAATAGGATTCCGACCAGAGTCCTACAAGACAAATCACCATATGAGATATTGAATCAAATTAAACCTTCATTAGACCACTTACGCGTTTTTGGGTGTGTGTGCTTTGTCTTGGTACCAGGTGAACAACGGACTAAACTAGATGCCAAAAGCACCAAATGCATATTTCTTGGCTACTCGACGAGTCAAAAAGGGTATAAGTGCTATGATCCTACCAATGGCCGCATGCTAATCTCGCGAGATGTGAAGTTCCTTGAGCAGCATGGATACTATGGAACAAAGGATTGGGACAGCCTCAAGGACCTATCTCATTCCACCTCAGATCGAGCTACCAATCTCCGGTTCCTCTTGAATCACCTTGGTGTCACAACTCAATCTAATGGCACGGATCAAGCACAACCTGATCAGACTCCGCAAGAACAGTATGTGAGCCCTACTCCAACCTCTTCCGAGTCATCTCATCAAGAAGAGGATCAAGAAAATGCTTTGGAGCCGCTTGATCCTCCGAATGATACATCCCTTGAATTACCAATACCGGAGGTTCATGATCACCCTAGAGAAGAACATGATGCACCTCCACCAGAATCTGGCCTGGCTCTCCCTCGTAGAAGTGCACGGCTCAAGTTCCACCCATCCACATGGAAGGACAAACGGGTGTACTACAACAACCAGGCCGTGGCTCATCCCATTCAAGCTGTGTGTTCGCTTGACCTTGTTCCACCAAAGCACGCCGCCTTCCTCACCAAAATTGATGCTCACCTTATCCCGCAGACCTATGACGAGGCCAAACAGCACAAAGTATTGGTGGACGCCGTAGATGATGAGACAATGGCCATGATTTGCAATCATACATGGGACGAAGCAGATCTTCCCAAAGGAAAGACGGCAGTCAGCTCCAAATGGGTCTTCACGATCAAATATCTGAGCAATGGAGATGTGGAACGGTACAAGGCTCGCCTAGTTGCACGCGGCTTCACTCAAACTTATGGCACTGACTATACGGACACGTTCGCACCGGTGGCCAAGCTTCACATGGTTCGTGTTGTCCTCTCCCTTGCGACCAATCTATCATGGGACTTATGGCAGATGGATGTCAAGAACGCTTTTCTTCAGGGGGAGCTTGAGGAAGAAGTCTACATGCACCCTCCTCCGGGCCTAGAGACTACCGTTGCTCCGGGCAAGGTTTTTCGCCTCCGCAAGGCTATCTACGGCTTGAAGCAATCTCCAAGGGCTTGGTACCACAAACTTAGCTCCACTCTTCGCACGCATGGCTTTAAACGTTCCGAAGCGGATCACACTCTCTTTACCCTTCGGACACCCAATGGTCGAGTGGTGGTTCTTGTCTATGTTGATGACATAATCATCACCGGTGATGATCCGGAGGGCATTTCAACCACTAAAGCTTTGTTCCACTCCACCTTTGATATTAAAGATCTTGGCGAGCTCAAGTACTTCCTTGGCATTGAAATTTCTCGGTCACCGGAGGGGCTGTTCCTCTCTCAACGGAAGTATACTCTTGACCTCCTCCGTGAAACGGGCAAGCTTGGTGCCAAACCGGCCGTGACACCTCTTGAAGAAGGGTACCAGGTCAAGCGAAAGGGGGAGATGAAGAATGTGACCCCATTGGCGGAGCCGTATGAGGATGTAGGCCAATACCGACGGCTTGTGGGAAAGCTTATCTACCTTACCATCACTAGGCCGGATCTTTGCTATGCAGTCAATCAAGTCAGCCAGCACATGAAAGCTCCAACAAAGTTCGATTGGCAAACACTTGAACGGATTCTTTGTTACCTCAAGGGAAGCCCTGGCCAAGGAATTTGGATGGGGAAGAACAACAATACCGAACTAGTGGGCTATTGTGATGCGGATTATGCCGGTGATACGACCGACCGGAGATCCACCACAGGGTATTGTACTTTCCTTGGTGGAAACTTAGTCACTTGGAAATCAAAGAAGCAAAAGGTTGTATCTCAATCAAGTGCCGAGTCAGAATAAAGGGCCATGAAGAAGCTCACCAATGAGCTTACATGGCTCAAAGGCCTTCTCAAGGATCTTGGAGTAGAGGTTGAAGGACCAATCACCATGCATTGTGACAACAATGCTGCAATACACATAGCAACTAACTCGGTATTTCATGAGAGAACCAAGCATATCGAGGTAGATTGTCATAAGGTGCGAGAGAAGATAGAAGAAGCTATGGTTCAACCGTGTTACACGCCAAGTCAAGAACAATTGGCGGATATTTTCACAAAGGCTACTAGTCCACAAATTTGCGAATACATCTCTAGCAAACTTGGACTAGTAGATCCTACACACCCATGAGCAAACTCCTCTAATCCGTGGGAGATCACACTCTTTTCCTCAGCATGGTTTTGTCCCATGAGGTTTTCCATGTTAAGGTTTTTAACGAGGTGGTCTCTCGCGGGTTCCAAGCTTAGCAGTTCCACTTGGCTAAGCTTGAGGGGGAGTATTGATCATAGGCCATAGGCCACTCGAAACTCAAGGCATCCGTACGGCCGTCCGTACACAAATCGATAAGGCCGAGCCAAATTATGTGAAATAAAGAGAGGCAAGGCTGGAACACTAGGCAAGGCCCATTAGAAGGATCTCGAAGACTTGAGAGAGCCGTTGGAGGATAAGGTCACGGGTTGTCTTCCTTAAGGAAGCAAAGACATGTCGCTTTCATCCTTGGGATCACCTACTCCTTCCTTTATGTCCCTATCACCAAGTTGCCGAGTTTGTTTTTAGTAGGATGCCCTAGTTTCCTTTCTTGCTATTTAAGACCTCAGCCAACCTTGTAATAATTCATTCTAATATATTCTCATATTTCTTTTCACACTATCTCCATCAATTCTCTTTGAACTTGCTCTCACTTCCGCGCATTCAATTTAAACCAACATACAGCTTCTAAGCAATGTTTTCTTGGTTTTAGTATGTTTTGGGACAAAATGGGTATGGGGCTTTTAAACTCTCCACATCTATCTCAAACTCTTATAACTAGTCAGTGGCATTGGATTAAGACACATTTTAACCCCAGAAACATTAACATAGCTGTTTACAGCTTCTAAGCAATGTTTTCTTGGTTTTAGCCT
>NW_010922000.1:4583-4897 GCF_000633955.1 Camelina sativa
AGATAGATGTGGAGAGTTTAAAAGCCACTTATACCCATTTTGTCCCAAAACAGGCTAAAACCAAAAAAACATTGCTTAGAAGCTGTAAACAGCTATGTTAGTGTTTCTGGGGTTAAAATGTGTCTTAATCCAATGCTACTAAATATGTCGAGAGTTTAAAACACTAACATAGTTGTTTACAGCTTCTGCAATGTTTTCTTGGTTTTAGCCTGTTTTGGGACAAAATGGGTATAAGTGGCTTTTAAACTCTCCACATCTATCTCAAACTCCTATAATTAGTTAGTTGCATTGGATTAAGACACATTTTAACCCCA
>NW_010922000.1:10229-10801 GCF_000633955.1 Camelina sativa
TTTCAATCATTCAGTTTCATTTGCATTTAGTTCTTGGTTCTTGTAGTTTATTTTCTGCATTTTACATTTTCATCTTAGGATTGTTAGTGACAAACAATCATTACATTTGTCTTAACTTAGATTCATATGCACATCTTAACTGTTCACAAACACTCATTTAGGATTGATACCTCTTGTACTGCAATAGCATAAGGGGAATTGAAACACCCATCCATCATTCCATTCATCATTCCATTGCATACATTCACCATCATCATCCACCACCAATAAAATAACTTGTTTCAATTTGGCGCCGTTGCCCATTTGGGTGTGTTTTGTGACATTTAGGATCCATATTAGTCTAAGTTTAAGTTCGTTTATACACTTGTGAGGTTCCTGTGCTTGAATCTTCTGTTTCTGGGTTGAAGTTCCATTTCAGGTACAGCTCGACCAATCAGCTCGACCCCAGCTTGACCGAGTCGTGATCGAGCACCTGATCGAGTCTGACGCCGGATCTAAATAGCCAGCACTTCCCAGTCGACTCAGCCATCAACTCGAGCCTGTGCTCGACCGTGTGTCTGTTCGAGTCAGTA
>NW_010922001.1:0-229 GCF_000633955.1 Camelina sativa
CGAGCTAGGAAGGAATTGAGGCCCATTTGATCTTCAAATCGCTAGAATGATCGAGTAGAGGGAAGAACAAGAAGAAAAATTTTGAAATTTCAAAATTTAGTCAAGGTGCTCGACCGTGTACAGTCGAGTGTGGGGTCGAGTGGCAGCAAAAAGCAGGTCAAAGATTCCCATTTCAAATTTGAATGGTATGGACGCTCCACCCTTGTCTCTTTGTCCCCTTAGCTTCTTT
>NW_010922001.1:5123-5452 GCF_000633955.1 Camelina sativa
AAGAAGTTAAAGGGTAGCACTAGGATCAATTGGGTTTAGATTGATAGGATAAACACTTTGGGTGCCTTTGGGTAGACAAGGTTTTGTTCTTGTATGTGTCTAAGTGTTCTTACCTTTAGCATTTTTCTAAAGCTCAATCCATTTTTTATGAGAGAACCTTGATATTGATAAACCCCACTCTAAAGAGAGACTATCATTGTCTCTAACCCTTTTACTGCCAAGCCAAATGCGTTTAAGCATTGCATATAATTGATTCATGTTCTTGATTAATGAATGTTAAAGGAAATGGTTGATTTGAATGCATGTGGACATCTAAGGCTCAAATCAGT
>NW_010922001.1:10186-10772 GCF_000633955.1 Camelina sativa
AACACTTAAACCCGTTTTATCCCAAAAAAGGCTTAAACCGAAAAAACAGGTGAAAAACGAGAGAAACATTGATTTGAAGCAGTAAACAGCTATGTTACTCTTTTTACGGTTAAATTATGTAACAATCCAATACATTTGACTAATTATAAGAGTTCGAGTTGAATTTGGATTGTTTGGACACCACTTAGACCTATTTTGTCCCGAAACAGGCTAAAGCCGAGAAAACATTTATTCTAAGCAGTAAAAAGCTTTGTTACAGTTCCTAGGGTAATAATGTGTGAAATTGCAATCCATTTAACTAATTGTAAGAGTTCAGGATGAATTTGAGTGTTTAGACAACACGTAAACCCGTTTTATCCCAAAACATGCTTAAACTGAAAATAGGCTAAAACCGAGAGAAAAATTGATTCGAAGCAGTAACCAGCTATGTTAATCTTTAGACACCACTTATACCCATTTTGTCCCGAAACAGGGTAAAACCAAGAAATCATTGATTCTATGCAGTAAACAGCGTTGTTACCGTTTCTAGGGTCAGAATTTGTAACATTCCAATGCATTTGACTAATTGTAAGAATTCGGGATGAAT
>NW_010922002.1:0-10726 GCF_000633955.1 Camelina sativa
ACATTGGTTTAAACACAGATTGGATGAAACCGATAATAATCCCCTTTATCTAGTTGAGTTCTGGGTTCAAACCTCGGCAGCAGAACATTCGTTTTTAACCTTACAGCTTTTTAACTTATGCATATTATTCGTTGGACCGATGATAATTGTAAACCCTAATTACACGTTTTACTGGAAAAAAAAGAAACACTCTTGCAAAGCTGCAACAATGTCTACGTACGGCTCTCAAAACTCTAAAAAAAAAACCAAATATTTTTGGTAATTGTATATTTTAATTCTCATCTTATAGAAAATAGCAAATGATTTGAAAGAATGTAACTTCAAACAAAAAAACGTACCTCAATAATGTTTTGTTATTTTATTTTCTTACAGCAAGATCCTCTAAAAGCATTTTTTTTTCCACATTTAATTAGATTTTAATCTGCGGTACCCGACAGACAAGTTATTTCAAAGTAAAAAATTGAAATTTGAAGTTGTATTTGTTTGTTAATTTGTTTCTTTGGCTTAGTGTATAAGAAGGTATTATTGTATATTGATTATTAATTATATAATTTAGTCCATCGTATACCGCAGAAAAATTTTTTAATATAATGTTAATTTAATCAACTTATTATATGTACGAACTCGTAAAACTATATATATCTGTATAAATTTACGTATAATGTTTTCAAATATCCGCTGTAGCACATTGGTTTAAACACAGATTGGATGAAACCGATAATAATCCCCTTCATCTAGATGAGTTCCGGGTTCAAACCTCGGCAGCGGAACATTCGTTTTTAACGTTACAGCTTTTTATCTTTTACATATTATTCGTTGGACCGATGATAATTGTAAACCCTAATTACAAGTTTTATTGGAAAAAAAGAAACACTCTTGCAAAGCTGCAACAATGTCTACGTACGGCTCTCAAAGCTCTAAAAAAAACGAAATATTTTTGGTAATTGTATATTTTAATTCTCATCTTATAGAAAATAGCAAATGATTTGAAAGAATATAACTTCAAACAAAAAAATATACCTCAATAATGTTTTGTTATTTTATTTTCTTACAAGAAGATGCTTTAAAAGCATTTCTTTTTCACAGTTAACTAGATTTTAATCTACAGTATTCCACAGACAAGTTATTTCAAAGTAAAAGATTGAAATCTGAAGTTGTATTTGTTTGTTAATTTGTTTCTTTTTCTTAGTGTATAAGAAGGTATTATTGTATATTGATTATTAATTATATAATTTAGTCCATCGTATACCGCAGAATAATTTTTTAATATAATGTTAATTTAATCAACTTATTATATGTACAAACTCGTAAAAATATATATATATATATATATATATATCTGTTTAAATTTATGTATAATGTTTTCAAATATCCGCTGTAGCACCTTGGTTTAAACACAGATTGGATGAAACCTATAATAATCCCTTTCATCTAGATGAGTTCTGGGTTCAAACCTCGGCAGTGGAACATTCGTTTTTAACCTTACAGCTTTTCATCTTATACATATTATTCGTTGGACCGGTGATAATTGTAAACCCTAATTACACTTTTTACTGGAAAAAAAGAAACACTCTTGCAAAGCTGCAACAATGTCTACGTACGGCTCTCAAAGCTCTAAAAAAACCAAATATTTTAATTCTTATGTTATAGAAAATAGCAAATGATTTGAAAGAAAGTAACTTCAAACAAAAAAATGTACCTAAATAATGTTTTGTTATTTTATTTTCTTACAACGAGATGCTTTAAAAGCATTTTTTTTTCACAGTTAACTAGATTTTAATCTGCGGTATCCCACATACAAGTTATTTCAAAGTAAAAAATTGAAATCTGAAGTTGTATTTGTTTGTTAATTTGTTTCTTTTGCTTAGTGTATAAGAAGGTATTATTGTATATTGATTATTAATTATATATTTTAGTCCATCGTATACCGCAGAATAATTTTTTAATATAATGTTAATTTAATCAACTTATTATATGTACAAACTCGTAAAACTATATATATATATATATATATATATATCTGTATAAATTTACGTATAATGTTTTCAAATATCCGCTGTAGCACATTGGTTTAAACACAGATTGGATGAAACCGATAATAATCCCTTTCATCTAGATGAATTCTGGGTTCAAACCTCGGCAGCGGAAAATTCGGTTTTAACCTTACAGCTTTTTATCTTATACATATTATTCGTTGGACCGATGATAATTGTAAACCCTAATTACACGTTTTACTGGAAAAAAAAGAAACACTCTTGCAAAGCGGCAACAATGTCTATGTACGGCTCTCAAAGCTCTAAAAAAAACCAAATATTTTTGGTAATTGTATATTTTAATTCTCATCTTATAGAAAATAGCAAATAATTTGAAAGAAACTAACTTCAAACAAAAAAACGTACCTAAATAATGTTTTGTTATTTTATTTTCTTACAACGAGATGCTTTAAAAGCATTTTTTTCAGAGTTAACTAGATTTTAATCTGCGGTATCCCACATACAAGTTATTTCAAAGTAAAAAATTGAAATCTGAAGTTGTATTTGTTTGTTAATTTCTTTCTTTTGCTTAGTGTATAAGAAGGTTTTATTGTATATTGATTATTAATTATATATTTTAGTCCATCGTATACCGCAGAATAATTTTTTAATATAATGTTAATTTAATCACCTTATTATATGTACAAACTCGTAAAACTATATATATATATATATGTATAAATTTACGTATAATGTTTTCAAATATCCGCTGTAGCACATTGGTTTAAACACAGATTGGATGAAACCGATAATAATCCCCTTCATCTAGATGAATTCCGGGTTCAAACCTCGGCAGCGGAACATTCGTTTTTAACCTTACAGCTTTTTATCTTATACATATTATTCGTTGGACCGATGATAATTGTAAACCCTAATTACACGTTTTACTGGAAAAAAAAGAAACACTCTTGCAAAGCTGCAACAATGTCTACGTACGGCTCTCAAAGCTCTAAAAAAAACCAAATATTTTTGTAATTGTATATTTTAATTCTCATCTTATAGAAAATAGCAAATGATTTGAAAGTATGTAACTTCAAACAAAAAAACGTACCTCAATAATGTTTTGTTATTTTATTTTCTTACAACAAGATGCTTTAAAAGCATATATTTTCACAGTTCACTAGATTTTTATCTGCGGTATCCCACAGACAAGTTATTTCAAAGTAAAAAATTGAAATCTGAAGTTGTATTTGTTTGTTAATTTGTTTCTTTTGCTTAGTGTATAAGAAGGTATTATTGTATATTGATTATTAATTATATAATTTAGTCCATCGTATACCGCGGAATATTTTTTAATATAATGTTGTTTTAATGAACTAATTATATGTACAAACTCGTAAAAGCTATATATATATATATATCTGTATAAATTTACGTATAATATTTTCAAATATCCACTGTAGCACATTGGTTTAAACACTGATTGGATGAAACTGATAATAATCCCCTTCATCTAGATGAGTTCCGGGTTCAAACCTCGGCAGCGGAACATTCATTTTTAACCTTACAGCTTTTTATCTTATACATATTATTTGTTGGACCGGTGATAATTGTAAACCCTAATTACACATTTTACTGGAAAAAAGAAACACTCTTGCAAAGCTGCAGCAATGTCTACGTACAGCTCTCAAAGCTTTAAAAAAAACAAATTATTTTTGGTAATTGTATATTTTAATTCTTATCTTATAGAAAATAGCAAATGATTTGAAAGAAAGTAACTTCAAACAAAAAAACGTACCTCAATAATGTTTTGTTATTTTATTTTCTTACAACAAGATGCTTTAAAAGCATTTATTTTTCACATTTAACTAGATTTTAATCTGCGGTATCCCACAGACAAGTTATTTCAAAGTAAAAAATTGAAATTTGAAGTTGTATTTGTTTGTTAATTTGTTTCTTTTGCTTAGTGTATAAGAAGGTATTATTATATATTGATTATTAATTATATAATTTAGTCCATCGTATACCGCGGAATAATTTTTTAATATAATGTTAATTTAATCAACTTATTATATGTACAAACTCGTAAAAGCTATATATATATATATATCTGTATAAATTTACGTATAATATTTTCAAATATCCGCTGTAGCACATTGGTTTAAACACTGAATGGATGAAACCGATAATAATCCCCTTCATCTAGATGAGTTCCGGGTTCAAACCTCGGCAGCGGAACATTCGTTTTTAACCTTACAGCTTTTTATCTTATACATATTATTTGTTGGAATGGTGATAATTGTAAACCTTAATTACACATTTTACTGGAAAAAAAGAAACACTCTTGCAAAGCTGCAGCAATGTCTACGTACGACTCTCAAAGCTTTAAAAATAACAAATTATTTTTGGTAATTGTATATTTTAATTTTTATCTTATAGAAAATAGCAAATGATTTGAAAGAAAGTAACTTCAAACAAAAAAACGTACCTAAATAATGTTTTGTTATTTTATTTTCTTACAACAAGATGCTTTAAAAGCATTTATTTTCGCAGTTAACTAGATTTTTATCTGCGGTATCCCACAGACAAGTTATTTCAAAGTAAAAAAATAGAAATCTGAAGTTGTATTTGTTTGTTAATTTGTTTCTTTTGCTTAGTGTGTAAGAAGAAATTATTGTATATTGATTATTAATTATATAATTTAGTCCATCGTATACTGCAGAATAATTTTATAATATAATCTTAATTTAATCAACTTATTATATGTACATACTCTTAAAAACTATATATCTGTATAAATATACGTATAATATTTTCAAATATCCGCTGTAGCACATTGGTTTAAACACAGATTGGATGAAACCGATAATAATCCCCTTCATCTAGATGGGTTCCGGGATCAAACCTCGGCAGCGAAACATTCGTTTTGAACCTTACAGATTTTTATCTTATACATATTATTCGTTGGACCGGTGATAATTGTAAACCCTAATTACACGTTTTATTGGAAAAAAAGAAACACTCTTGCAAAGCTGCAACAATGTCTACGTACGGCTCTCAAAGCTCTAAAAAAAACCAAATATTTTTGGTAATTGTATATTTTAATTCTCATCTTATAGAAAATAGCAAATGATTTGAAAGAACGTAACTTCAAACAAAAAAATATACCTCAATAATGTTTTGTTATTTTATTTTCTTACAACAAGATGCTTTAAACGCATTTATTTTCACAGTTAACTAGACTTTTATCTGCGGTATCCCACAGACAAGTTATTTCAAAGTAAAAATTTGAAATTTGAAGTTGTATTTGTTTGTTAATTTGTTTCTTTTGCTTAGTGTATAAGAAGGTATTATTGTATATTGATTATTAATTATATAATTTATTTCATCGTATACCGTCAAATAATTTTTTAATATAATGTTAATTTAATCAACTTATTATATGTACAAACTCGTAAAAACTATATATATATATATCTGTATAAATTTACGTATAATGTTTTCAAATATCCGCTGTAGCACATTGGTTTAAACATAGATTGGATGAAACCGATAATAATCCCCTTCAACTAGATGAGTTCTAGGTTCAAACCTCCTCAGCGGAACATTCGTTTTTAACCTTACAGCTTTTTATCTTATACATATTATTCGTTGGACCGGTGATAATTGTAAACCCTAATTACACGTTTTACTGGAAAAACAGAAACACTCTTGCAAACAGCAGCAATGTCTACGTACGGCTCTCAAAGCTCTAAAAAAAAAAATTATTTTTGGTAATTGTATATTTTAATTCTTATCTTATAGAAAATAGCAAATAATTTGAAAGAAACTAACTTCAAACAAAAAAAACGTACCTAAATAATGTTTTGTTATTATATTTTCTTACAACGAGATGCTTTAAAAGCATTTATTTTTCACAGTTAACTAGATTTTAATCTGCGGTATCCCACAGACAAGTTATTTCAAAGTAAAAAATTGAAATCTGAAGTTGTATTTGTTTGTTAATTTGTTTCTTTTGCTTAGTCTATAAGAAGGTATTATTGTATATTGATTATTAATAATATAATTTAGTCCATCGTATACCGCGGAATAATTTTTTAATATAATGTTAATTTAATCAACGTATTATATGTACAAACTCGTAAAACTATATATATATATATATATATATCTGTATAAATTTACGTATAATGTTTTCAAATATCCGCTGTAGCACATTGGTTTAAACACAGATTGGATGAAACCGATAATAATCCCCTTCATCTAGATGAGTTCCGGGTTCAAACCTCGGCAGCGGAACATTCGTTTTTAACCTTACAGCATTTTATGTAATTAATATTATTCGTTGGACCGGTGATAATTGTAAACCCTAATTACACGTTTTACTGGAAAAAAAAGAAACACTCTTGCAAAGCTGCAGCAATGTCTATGTACGGCTCTCAAAGCTCTAAAAAAAAACCAAATATTTTTGGTAATTGTATATTTTAATTCTTATCTTATAGAAAATAGCAAATGATTTGAAAGAAAGTAACTTCAAACAAAAAAACGTACCTCAATAATGTTTTGTTATTTTATTTTCTTACAACGAGATGCTTTAAAAGCATTTATTTTTCACATTTAACTAGAGTTTAATCTGCGGTATCCCACAGACAAGTTATTTCAAAGTAAAAAATTGAAATGTGAAGTTGTATTTGTTTGTTAATTTGTTTCTTTTGCTTAGTGTATAAGAAGGTATTATTGTATATTTATTATTAATTCTATAATTTAATCCATAGTATACCGCAGAATAATTTTTTAATATAATATTAATTTAATCAACTTATTATATGTACAAACTCGTAAAAACTATATATATATATCTGTATAAATTTACGTATAATGTTTTCAAATATCCGCTGTAGCACATTGGTTTAAACACAGATTGGATGAAACCGATAATAATCCCCTTCATCTAGATGAGTTCCGGGTTCAAACCTCGGCAGCGGAACATTCGTTTTTAACCTTACAGCATTTTATGTAATTAATATTATTCGTTGGACCGGTGATAATTGTAAACCCTAATTACACGTTTTGCTGGAAAAAAAAGAAACACTCTTGCAAAGCTGCAGAAATGTCTATGTACGGCTCTCAAAGCTCTAAAAAAACCAAATATTTTTGGTTATTGTATATTTTAATTCTTATCTTATAGAAAATAGCAAATGATTTGAAAGAAAGTAACTTCAAACAAAAAAACGTACCTCAATAATGTTTTGTTATTTTATTTTCTTACAACAAGATGCTTTAAAAGCATTTATTTTTCACATTTAACTAGATTTTAATCTGCGGTATCCCACAGACAAGTTATTTCAAAGTAAAAAATTGAAATTTGAAGTTGTATTTGTTAGTTAATTTGTTTCTTTTGCTTAGTGTATAAGAAGGTATTATTGTATATTTATTATTAATTCTATAATTTAATCCATAGTATACCACAGAATAATTTTTTAATATAATATTAATTTAATCAACTTATTATGTGTACAAACTCGTAAAACTATATATATATATATATATATAAATTTATGTATAATGTTTTCAAATATCCGCTGTAGCACATTGGTTTAAACACAGATTGGATGAAACCGATAATAATCCCCTTCATCTAGATGAGTTCCGGGTTCAAACCTCGGCAGCGGAACATTCGTTTTTAACCTTACAGCATTTTATCTTATTAATATTATTCGTTGGACCGGTGATAATTGTAAACCCTAATTACACGTTTTACTGGAAAAAAAAGAAACACTCTTGCAAAGCTGCAGAAATGTCTATGTACGGCTCTCAAAGCTCTAAAAAAAAAAAAAATATTTTTGGTAATTGTATATTTTAATTCTTATCATATAGAAAATAGCAAATGATTTGAAAGAAAGTAACTTCAAACAAAAAAACGTACCTCAATAATGTTTTGTTATTTTATTTTCTTACAACAAGATGCTTTAAAAGCATTTATTTTTCACATTTAACTAGATTTTAATCTGCGGTATCCCACAGACAAGTTATTTCAAAGTAAAAAATTGAAATTTGAAGTTGTATTTGTTAGTTAATTTGTTTCTTTTGCTTAGTGTATAAGAAGGTATTATTGTATATTTATTATTAATTCTATAATTTAATCCATAGTATACCACAGAATAATTTTTTAATATAATATTAATTTAATCAACTTATTATGTGTACAAACTCGTAAAACTATATATATATATATATATAAAAATTTATGTATAATGTTTTCAAATATCCGCTGTAGCACATTGGTTTAAACAGAGATTGGATGAAACCGATAATAATCCCCTTCATCTAGATGAGTTCCGGGTTCAAACCTCGGCAGCGGAACATTCGTTTTTAACCTTACAGCATTTTATGTAATTAATATTATTCGTTGGACCGGTGATAATTGTAAACCCTAATTACACGTTTTACTGGAAAAAAAAGAAACACTCTTGCAAAGCTGCAGAAATGTCTATGTACGGCTCTCAAAGCTCTAAAAAAAAAAAAAATATTTTTGGTAATTGTATATTTTAATTCTTATCATATAGAAAATAGCAAATGATTTGAAAGAAAGTAACTTCAAACAAAAAAACGTACCTCAATAATGTTTTGTTATTTTATTTTCTTACAACAAGATGCTTTAAAAGCATTTATTTTTCACATTTAACTAGATTTTAATCTGCGGTATCCCACAGACAAGTTATTTCAAAGTAAAAAATTGAAATTTGAAGTTGTATTTGTTAGTTAATTTGTTTCTTTTGCTTAGTGTATAAGAAGTTATTATTGTATATTTATTATTAATTCTATAATTTAATCCATAGTATACCAAATAATAATTTTTTAATATAATATTAATTTAATCAACTTATTATGTGTACAAACTCGTAAAACTATATATATATATATAAAAATTTATGTATAATGTTTTCAAATATCCGCTGTAGCACATTGGTTTAAACAGAGATTGGATGAAACCGATAATAATCCCCTTCATCTAGATGAGTTCCGGGTTCATACCTCGGCAGCGCAACATTCGTTTTTAACCTTACAGCTTTTTATCTTATACATATTATTCGTTGGACCGTTGATAATTGTAAACCCTAATTACACGTTTTTTTGGAAAAAAAGAAACACTCTTGCAAAGCTACAACAATGTCTACGTACGGCTCTCAAAGCTCTACAAAAAAACCAAATATTTTTGGTAATAGTATATTTTCATTCTTATCTTATAGAATATAGCAAATGATTTGAAAGAAAGTAACTTCAAACAAAAAACGTACCTCAATAATGTTTTGTTATTTTATTTTCTTACAACGAGATGCTTTAAAAGCATTACTTTCACATTTAACTAGAGTTTAATCTGCGGTATCCCACAGACAACTTATTTCAAAGTAAAAAATTGAAATGCGAAGTTGTATTTGTTTATTCATTTGTTTCTTTTACTTAGTGTATAAAAAGGTATTATTGTATATTTATTATTAATTCTATAATTTAATCCATAGAATACCGCAGAATAATTTTTTAATATAATGTTAATTTAATCAACTTATTATATGTACAAACTCGTAAAAGCTATATATATATATCTGTTTAAATTTACGGATAATGTTTTCAAATATCCGCTGTAGCACATTGGTTTAAACACAGATTGGATGAAACCGATAATAATCCCCTTCATCTAGATGAGTTCCGGGTTCAAACCTCGGCAGCGGAACATTCGTTTTTAACCTTACAGCATTTTATGTAATTAATATTATTCGTTGGACCGGTGATAATTGTAAACCCTAATTACACGTTTTACTGGAAAAAAAAGAAACACTCTTGCAAAGCTGCAACAATTTCTACGTACGGCTCTCAAAGCTCTAAAAAAAAACCAAATATTTTTGGTAAATTGTATACTTTAATTCTTATCTTATAGCAAATAGCAAATGATTTGAAAGAAAATAACTTCAAAAAAAAAACGTATCTCAATAATGTTTTGTTATTTTATTTTCTTACAACAATATGCTTTAAAAGCATTTATTTTTCACATTTAACTAGATTTTCATTTGCGGTATCCCACAGACAAGTTATTTCAAAGTAAAAAATTGAAATTTGAAGTTGTATTTGTTTGTTAATTTGTTTCTTTTGCTTAGTGTATAAGAAGGTATTATTGTATATTTATTATTAATTCTATAATTTAATCCATAGTATACCACGAAATAATTTTTTAATATAATGTTAATTTAATCAACTTATTATATGTACAAACTCGTAAAAACCATATATATATATCTGTATAAATTAACGTATAATGTTTTCAAATATCCGCTGTAACACATTGGTTTAAACACAGATTGGATGAAACCGATAATAACCCCCTTCATCTAGATGAGTTCCGGGTTTAAACCTCGGCAGCGGAACATTCATTTTTAATCTTACAGCTTTTTATCTTATACATATTATTCGTTGGACCGGTGATAATTGTAAACCCTAATTACATATTTTACTGGAAAAAAAGAAGCACTCTTGCAAAGCTGCAGCAATGTCTACGTACGGCTCTCAAAGCTATAAAAAAAACCAAATATTTTTAGTAATTGTATATTTTAATTCTTATCTTATAGAAAATAGCAAATGATTTGAAAGAAAGTAACTTCAAACAAAAAAAACATACCTCAATAATGTTTTGTTATTTTATTTTCTTACAATAATATGCTTTAAAAGCATTGATTTTTCTCATTTAACTAGATTTTCAT
>NW_010922003.1:0-477 GCF_000633955.1 Camelina sativa
GTGGAAGACATTAAGCAAGGTATCGCACTTCTAACTCGTAACGTTCCTGCGGAATCTATCTCGACACTAGCTTGTGGGTTTTTTTCAATGTTAGTTGGGAACTGCGAGATGGCTACTCATTTTCTTGAACTGTTTGATTCACATCACTACCCAATTAAATCGGAACGAGCAAGGTTTCTGGCCAAGGGGTTGTTTCGGTTGCTGTGTAGATATCAGACGGCGCGAGTAAACACATACTGGGACACATTCGTCTATCCTATTGCTCCCTTTATCCCTAAACCGGAATGTACTCGATTGTGTTTACGGGAACATGGTTTCTACTCTCTCCGGTATGAAGATTATGACATTGTCTGCACAAAGTGCGGCCTCTGGTGGTTGGCGAGAGCTATATGCGAGATCCTGTAGGTATATTTTATCTTTCAGATGTTTCGCCCTTAACGTACTATCTGACGAATATCTTGTTATCAACGCAGTTCT
>NW_010922003.1:2524-3580 GCF_000633955.1 Camelina sativa
GGAGTCAAAACAGCGCTTACGCCTCAAGTTCTCAAGGATGCTAACATCTCCAGCATTACTTGCCATCCTTCTTGGTTCCAAAAATTACATCATCGAAATCGTAGAATAAGAGAGGAAGGGATGCACCGGCGTATCTTCGAAAAATGCCTTGACGCTGGGAACAAAAAGGCAATCTATTACGAAGGTCTCCGGGTTGTTGCCGAGGAAAGCGACATTGAGGGAGGTATTGCACTTCTAACTCGTAACGTACCCGCAGAAGATGATGCCACACTAGCATGTGGGTTTTTTTCTATGTTACATGGGAACCTCGACATGGCGGGTCATTATCTTTACCTGTTTTTTGCATACCACTACCAACTAAATACAACTCAAACAAGGATTTTGGGCAGGGAGTTGTTCATGTTGCTGGGTAGATATCAGACGGCGCGAGAAAACACGTACAAGGATACATTCATCTATCCGATTGCCCCTTTGATCCCTTCTCCGGAATGTGCTAAATTATGTTTATTGGAGCATGGTCTGTACTCTCTCAAGTATCGTGACTATGACATGGTGTGCAACAATTGCGGCCTTTGGTGGTTGGCGAAATCTATATCCCAGATCCTTTAGTGATATTATCTCATTAGATGTTTCGTCCTAAACGTTTCATCTAAATGTCTTCTGTAATAAACGTCGTACTAATATCTACGTCATAGGGTTTACGTGCACTGAATCTGGCCTTTTGTTTCCATGGTTTTCGATTCTAGTTATTTTTAAGCATGTACCAATTGATGTTGGTTCCTTTCCTTTTTTAACTGTTCTATCTTGCAAAAGAACTATACACAATTGATATATCTGCCTATTGTGTATGTACAACAAAGTGTGTGTGGGTACATGGGTGCTTACGTTTGGTACGAGAAATGTATTGTTTTGTTACAACTGTGCATTCGGTTGGTGAAGTCGGATGTGTACACATCTCTATGATACATAGGTATCGGGCCTCAATTTTAGTAAGCCCATTCGGTATGGATTTGTTGTTTATTTTCTTAAAAATAAGGCCTCAATTTTAGAGTTTGA
>NW_010922003.1:10259-10719 GCF_000633955.1 Camelina sativa
TTCTGTACAAGTTGCAGTTCCTACTTAAAAACCACAGCAAGCTGGCGTCTGCGTCTCAAAAAATGCCTCATCTACCAGATGAGATGTTGATTATCATCTTCGGGTTTCTCGCAGTAGATGGTTTGAACTACCTAGCTCCAATAGTCAAGGCAGGACCTCGGGGAGTCAAAACAGCGCTTACGCCTCAAGTTCTCAAGGATGCTAACATCTCCAGCATTACTTGCCATCCTTCTTGGTTCCAAAAATTACATCATCGAAATCGTAGAATAAGAGAGGAAGGGATGCACCGGCGTATCTTCGAAAAATGCCTTGAAGCTGGGAACAAAAAGGCAATCTATTACGAAGGTCTCCGGGTTGTTGCCGAGGAAAGCGACATTGAGGGAGGTATTGCACCTCTAACTCGTAACGTACCTGCAGAAGATGATGCCACACTAGCATGTGGGTTTTTTTCTATGTTACA
>NW_010922004.1:0-10684 GCF_000633955.1 Camelina sativa
CAAACATTCCGGGTGTAAAGACGGTAAGATATCGACTAACTGAGGCACTGTTCTAATGCTAACCATCAATCTTTGTGAACAGAGATTGGTTTAAGCAACCCAAGTGCAGGGGAGACTCCATTTTATGTCTTTTATCCTTAACCAATCTTATTAACCCAACAAGCAAACTATGCTCGAGACCAGCTCTGCTCTAAACCCCTTCTCTTACATCAATCCCCTAAACAATCTCGCACAATTGATTTTGCTCTCATTCAATCAATCATTTAACATATCAACAATCAAAGAAACCTTAGCCGGTTGCATCATCATCAACCCAGATTTTGAATCTGAATCAAGACCAAGACTCACAAGAATCACAACAACCTCAGATCCAACAGCATGAGAAGTGAAAAGACCTAAAAAAGAGAAGAGATTACAGAGAGATTACAAAAACGTCTTCATCGCCATAAGAACAAAAAGAAATCAATGTAAACGAGTAACCAATCTTGGAATATAGAACAAAAAGAAACAAAGTTTCATCATGAGAAATTGAGTACTACCTTGTTGACCACAGATTTGGTGATATATTTTTTTGGCTCGCTGCAAAGAACAAGCAGAAGATCATTACAAATGGATAATTAACACACAAAACAGAGAACACTAAGTTTGTTGAATTGCCCATACCCAGATTATACAGAAAATCCAATACAAAATATGTTCTATACACATTACCTATACACATACACATTAACAAAAGTAAATAAAGAGAGCAACTTGGATTGCACAATATAAAGAACGATTAACAATATTGAAAACTATTATTAATATAAACTATCTCTTTCTCACGTATGTTAAAACGAAAGATCTATTTTGATGTTGAAAAATCGAGTTGTACTTCTTTTTTGCAGCCACTATCTCACATCTTGATTTCAAATCAGATTTATAATAGTGTAACTTATGGATAAGAAGGGGATTATATCGGAATATGCATGTAGACGTAACCTAGAGACATATATCTATAACACTCTCTACCACACAGATTTCTACACCAAACCTATAACTTTACAATCACAGAGAAATAGGGAAGAATTACAGCTACCTTAGAACATAATGATCCACAGAGCTCAGGTGCCATGTACCATCTAGTGGCAACATAATCCTCGAACAAAAAAAGAAAGACAAAGAGAAGAAAATTCAAAAACACTGGAGAGATTACCAGATATGAATTAACAATTGACAGCAAAATGTGTAAAAAAGGGTGCATACCGTCCAAAAGACTGTTGTAGGTGTATCATTAAACGCCACTCTTGGGAAAGCCTATATAAGTATTACCAGATACCACTCTTACCATATACCGTCCAAAAGACTGTTGTAGGTGTAGAAAATGGTGATTCTTCGATTTACACAAAGTCCCAGAAACCAAACACGATCAATATTTTAATTTTTGTTTTTTTTATTTAGAGAAAAACCCCTAGATTCTCTCACAAGAACTCCCCAAAAACCCAGATGGACTCAAAAGCGAAAGAGAGAGAGAGAGAGATGAGAAAACGGCGACGAAGAAAGGGAAGAAATCGAGCATCGTTCCTTTCATTAGTTTTGTCCACCTAAGAGTAAAAGATCTGATGTGTATTAATTATTTTAATTTAATTGGATATTTATTTTAATTGATGTGTTAGTTTCTGATTCAATATAAAAGCTGAGGTGTCAAACTCTGGAAAGAAACATTGTGTTTTTATTGTATTGATACTGCTATAATTATTTTATAGTAGACTATACAAAAAAAAGTCGGCCACCTATTTCAGTATATGGGAACAAAAAAATAAACAAATATATATTACCTAATATTAATCATTTGATAAATCAAGTCAAAGTTATTAATTTTATATATGTTTCATTACATGTAATTAGTTTTTTCTTAAAAGAACTTAACACTAAAGTTAAAGGCAGAATGTTGTTGACAATCCGAAGACATAAAAACCTTAAGTCGTTTCTTTTCGTCCTTATCGTTACTTTCCCAACGTTGACTATCTATACGAACTCAAATCATATGAACTTTTGGAGTCTGTAAAAATTAGAATTTAATTTTTTCATCATGTTTTAGTATGTGTAGAGTGACAAAGAAAATATTAATAGTGTGGATCAGTACATACGAGGATTTGATCTGTACAAACAGAAGTCTACCAATCTACCACTAGATCACCATTTCTTAATGATATAATCTAGGGTTTTCATAAAATGTTTTTTTTTTTTAAATCTAGCTTTCTTTTTTGGAATACTAACATAAAACAAGTAACAATGATATATATATCTATATATATATATATATATATATATATATTCTAAAAAGACCAATAATACATAAATTAAACATGTAAATATGACATGTTACAGATCATTAAAAAATTGTTAAACAGTTTTCTTTTATAAATTAAACAAAATTTGTTTCGATAAAAAGTTGTTTACATTCACAATGCAGAAAGATACAAATTTAAGAAACCAATTGAATCAGGTTCACGAAGTGGTAAGCACCGACGACAAGAGGATGATGCAAAATCAGGTTGGGTTTTTGCCATGGAACCAGCATTGAAGTATTTCTGATCCATTATATATATTTCGAAATATGTCCAAAGAATTCAAGGAATTAAAGACTATGCTTCAAAATTTATAAAATATGCATCTAAAAACATTCTTCGACATGTTTCTTGGCAACATCATGTTATTCAAAAACACAAAACTGTTTAATAATGGTATACAAGTTTTTTTTATTGTTGACTATGACTTTTTAGAATTTCAATGAGCATTTTAGTGAATACATACATTCTATATAGCTTAACCTAAAGGAAAAAGGAAACAAGTCCAAATCGATATGATAGATCTTCAAAAATTTTTTCAAAACGTCTCTAGTGGGGTATATACGAATTACAACCATTAAAAAAAAAAAGAATACATCGATTATGTTTCTCAGGGAAGTTCTTCAACAGTGAAAAGATCTATCTAGTTTGCGAATCGGAGGAATTATATATATAAAGTTGATATGTGGATTTATATTAATTGAAATGGATAAGAAAAAAATAAAAGGGTAAAGCATGTGAATGACAGAGTTGTCGTTCATGTGAAAGATTGAAAAAAAAAATGGCCCGTGAAGAGATTGTCGAGAAAAGTTTGTGAATACTACAAAAAATGCTTGAGATTTCTTCTGCTTGTTCTTGGTCCACTTCATTATGGTAAAATCTTTAATTGGGCCATACAACATCAATTAATTAATAGATACATTGATGCTTATATATTCTATTTGATCAACCACACATTTGGATTCATTGGCATATAACTTTAACATCTACCAAAAAGAAGATATAAGTAAGACTAGTAAATTCTTTTTTTTTTGGGTGTAAATTCAATCTGTAAAGGCATAAATTTAACAACTTGAAGGTGATTTAATTAGTTAAGTAAATATAAACTGAATATAATTTTATTTTAAAGACTTTGATAAGATAAGGTCAATATATGATTGTTACTCGCTCCAAACAACAGTACTTTTCAATATAAAACTTCTTTTGATGGGTTTACAGTTACATACAGTATGTCTTAATATTGGTCATTTCATAAAACGCTTTAACGCAAGATATATGAATTTTGCCTCCAAGTAATTTTGGTGGTGAGCAAGCTTTTGCCAAAGATATATTAAATATTTGGATTCTGCCGAAACATTCGATATTTTTCAACACTGTAACTTTTTAGTAAAGAGTGTTCCGTAAACACACTCCAAAAAAAACATCCGGATTGAAAATTCAGCTACTAAATAGTAAATGTGCATAGTCACAATGAATTATAACAAATTTACACTATCAGTATATGCCACCACCCACCAAATTTTTTATTGTTGGTGGTTAAAATCTACATTTTTCTCTAAGTGTGTTCAACTTGGATTGGGGTAAGAGTAACAAGAGAATTATCTACATGGATTACTTAACAAGTAATTATACTCTTATTTAAAATAAGGTTATAATTAAGTAAAAATTTAAGAACAGTAAAATGAAAAGCAGGGGAAAATATATAAATAAGAAGATGAGAGAAGAGCTGTCTGTTTTTGGTGAGACAACGATATCATCTCTCCCTCTCGTTTCATGTCGATGGGCCTCCTTACTTCCATCACTTGCATGTATGTCCCTACATTATATATATCATATTAGCTATTATTGTTATTCCCCCATATAAATTATTACGACAAAGACAATAAATTACTATTATTAATATTGTTATTTCAACAATTGTATAGATGTTGTCACAATAATGTAATGGTATGTTCACATACGCACACCTATACACTAAATCTTTTCGCCAAAAAAATATCCAAAACTAGCAAAGAATCCATGAAAATATCAACATACACCGAACCGAGATATCAAATCCAAGTTCCATTAGAATCATTAGATATATGAAAGAGCCAAAACAAATATCCAATCTATACGAATATATATAGTGAAAACACATTAGAAACTACAATTTTAGTTTAAAACAAAAACATTGAAGATATATTTTAATAAAAACATGTTTCCAAACCAAAATCGAAGTTGTACCTTAGAGTTAATTTTTTTTTTTAAGCTGTTTTTTTAACCGTAAACTACATCAATAATGAAGACGCGTGAATGAAACAGAATTGTTTATTTTGGACCGTTAAATTAAAATATGATGGGGACAATCCTTTGAGGATATGGTAGGAACATGTTACATACAGAAACTATATATACAAATGCATATATGTATATATATATGCACATGTGACATGTATATATGTATATATGTATCGAGATATTTAGAAAGGGGATCACAGGACAAACACTCGTGACATTGCCAGCTAGTGAAGATGACAAATGAAAAGAAATTAAAGAATAAAAAGGCATATAAAAGAAAATAAAAACAAAAAGACAAAGAAACTTAGCAAAGGCTGCTTGTACTCTCCAACTCATTGACTGCCCCATGCAATGATAAGACGATAAATGTGTCAGCCAAATACAAAAATCAAAAACATTTTTCTACCGAAAACAAAATTATTCACACCCAAGTTTTTTTATATATAGTTAAACCGTTGGTCTAGTGTTGTTTTAGTCTTTGACCCTATAAGAAATAATAGATACAAAAGAAGACTTAGCATTGACTCTACAAATAACTAGATCAATTGCTTATTTACTTTAAATCTATAAGCCAGAAATATATTGAATTACGAAAAGTATCTAACTTGTCACAAGAAACCAAATATTATGAACACCACGGATGTAATAATATAAATTTTTCTTCATTCTGAAAGCATAAATTATAACTCTGAAAATATTTTTTTTCAGGAGGGAATTCACTTATATAAACTATGAAAGACAAAATCTTTTACAAAAAAGAAAAAAAAAAGAACTGAGAGTTTAGATAAATTGCAACTAAAATTTAATTACTTCAAATGGGGTTTTGATGACGACATGCATACCTGAAAGATATAGCATGTACTTTGATGAATTAAAAAACCTTTATAAAATTTTCCCTTAGAAACTCGCATGATGGATTCCATAAGGTGGTGAAGTACTTGCCGGACCACCACCGGTATTCACATTCATGCTGCTTCTATCGGCGGAATCCGACGACGAGCCAACTCTTTCTCTACTATTTCCATGTTGTTGTTGTTGCTGCTGTTGTTGTTGTTGTTGTTGCTGCTGCTGTTGAAACCCTCCGCTTCCACTCATGCTTCTTACGATCTGTCCAACTCCAAGAAAGTCTCTAGTCATGCTCTGTTTATCAGTGCTTAACCCTTTGTTTCCTCCTCCGTATGAACCAAAAGGAGAGTCTACTCCGTTAACGCTTCCTGTCGCGCCGGGGTTAGAGAAAGAGTTCATCAAATCCTGAAGATTACTCTCGTTTTCTCCATACATGCCACTCCCAAAGCTTCTTAGGATCGATGAGGCATTGTTATTGTTGTTGTTGTTGTTGCTTCCGTTGTTGTTGTTGTTGCTTGAGGTTGAACCCATTTGAGCAGCTTTCTGAAGAAGTGCAGTTGCTGACATGTGAGGTGTTGAATTTGGATTTTGCATTGATGAACTAAAGAGTGAAGGGACTGATCCTGAGCTGATTCTATCCGCAGAACTCATCAGATTGTTAGGGAAGAGACCAGTGCTTCCTTCTCCTCCTCCTCCAACTGCATTTTCTCCATCATAATGGTTTGACATCATAAGATTACCCGAAGAAACAGCAGCAGCGGCGGGAGCATTAGGGTTGCTTGTTGCAGAAGTAACTCCGTTGTTTCCAGAGAGGAAGCTGAGATTGAAGAGATTGGAGGAAGCAGGGTTATGGTTATCATGTGAGAACTGCATCAGATTCTGTTGAAAACTCATCGGTGATGGCTTGATGTTATTGTTCGCAGCCAAGAACCCTTGTTGATGATGATGATGATGGTGATCTTGTTGATCATGAAAGCTAGGGTTTTGCTCTTGCATGAAGTAGCCTGAAGCATTTGCAGCAATGAGATCAGAGGAAGAGCGTGATGCGGCTCCTCCTCCGCCGCTTCCAAGACGGAGAACGTCGCCGGACTGGTGATCAAGATTCTGTGGGGCCCCCATGTGAGACAAACCAAGGATCATGCTTGACGTGTTGTTGTTGGAGTTGTTGGTGTTTTGTCCGTACGGGAAGTGATGACTTGGCAAAGAAGTCAAAGAAGTTGGGTGTCTCGCACTCTCTTGAGCCAACGCGTCACAGAAAGCTCTATGCGTGATGAAACTGTCTCGCCTGTGACACAAAATTAAAATTAAAAAAAAAAAAAAATCACAATGGAATCTATTGGATCGTCAGATATATCTCTATTCTCTACATATTAAATGATGAAATAAAAGACATATTTTGGGAAAAGTGAAAAAAAAAATACTTGTAAGCAGAGAGAGAGACTCATCATGTCACGTAGCTACAAATAGATTCGCGTGTAATTATGGGATCTTGAAAAGTAGATAGATAGCTAAAAAGTCACTCTACTACTCTATTATACACCCTATTATTTTCCACCTATGTAAACTCTCTTAACAGCTTACACATTCACATGTATGATATGCATATAATGAATTTGCACGCATATACACAAATAGGAGTACAATGTTGTGTCACATTTCAACTTGATGATGTATTTGTCTATATGACAACAATGGGTACGACCAAATCTATAGTTCTATCAATTATTTGCAATAATTAATAAACATAAACATTATTAATAAACTCCGCAAAACTATTATACATATAANACTGTGACACACAATTAAAATTAAAAAAAAAAAAAAAATTCACAATGGAATCTATTGGATCGTCAGATATATCTCTATTCTCTACATATTAAATGATGAAATAAAAGACATATTTTGGGAAAAGTGAAAAAAAAAATACTTGTAAGCAGAGAGAGAGACTCATCATGTCACGTAGCTACAAATAGATTCGCGTGTAATTATGGGATCTTGAAAAGTAGATAGATAGCTAAAAAGTCACTCTACTACTCTATTATACACCCTATTATTTTCCACCTATGTAAACTCTCTTAACAGCTTACACATTCACATGTATGATATGCATATAATGAATTTGCACGCATATACACAAATAGGAGTACAATGTTGTGTCACATTTCAACTTGATGATGTATTTGTCTATATGACAACAATGGGTACGACCAAATCTATAGTTCTATCAATTATTTGCAATAATTAATAAACATAAACATTATTAATAAACTCCGCAAAACTATTATACATATAAGATACTCTTTTCATTTCGAACTAGTACAATTTATGTATGTTTGTACCTGATGTATCTATAATAAAAAAAGGGTATTCAACTAATTTCAAAGGTAGGTGGGAAAAGTTAAGTTTTCACACTAATGTATAGAGAATGATTGTCAAATGAATATCTGACTTTGTCTAATTCAAGATCCTGTAATGTAAGTTCAATAAATGCAAGTTGAGCATGTATTCAATGAACTACTTGTATTATTATATAAATGCTGAAAGAACTACTAATATATGTATCTACGCCACCATATTTTTATTTCCTCATTCCATTTATAGAACGCCCTCTAAATGCACGCACACACACAAACACAGCAATGCCAGCCAAGACTGAAAAAACAAACTCTATTCGAAATAATTATTTAGTACATTAGTTATCACTGCTATGCAAATTTATGCAAAATGTGTAGAGTAGTGAACCAAAATAATATGTGGTGTGTAAGGCTATGGCGCAGAGTACAAACGAATCATATGAAATAATTATATGTTTTCGTAAAATTTTGCACATAAGAGAACAAACACTGTAACAACAACCTCTCTAGATATTATATAGTTTAGCAGCACGTGAATTGCCCATATAGTATAAGTATAATTTCATATCTAAGTAAAAAAAAAAATAATATAAATTTATTTTTATGACATAAAATAGGGCGGTGTTTCCAAGGCAAAAGAATATTAAAAAAAAAACTGAAATCAAAATTGGTCCTCTTTGGTTTTGAGTTTCTGCTAGAAAGCATCTATTTGAAATATGGCAGTTTCAGTGTCATATATAGATATGGCTATATACACATACACATTCACATTCACGTGTGTTCGTGTATCATTTTTTTTTTAAATAAATTATTTTTGAATATAAAGGAAAAATAAAGTTGCATTTACTGCACGAAAGAAAGCGATAAGAGCATCGAAGACTTCGAGGCGAAACAGAAAGTGAACTTAAAAAAACCCTAATCCATGAAGAATGACTCACGGACACATATTCACACACATATCACTCGAAAAGATTAAATTATAATTTAAAGAGTTTTAAAGATTTGGAATACTTACCGAGAGAAGAGTGTACCACAGTCACAACGATACTCTTTGGTACCACAAGTCTTGGAGTGAGCTTTCCAATCAGACTGAACAGCGTAACGCTTAGAGCATTTATCGCATTTCCACTTCTTTTCACCGTGTTTACGGTAGTAATGTTTCTTGATTCCGGTGAGGTCTCCGAGAGCACGTGACGGGTCATGGTGAACGCACGAGGGCTCCGGACAAAGATACACTTTCCTCTTCACTTCTTTGGTCGATTTCTGTTTGAGTTTCCATGGAAGATTGTGTCCTCTTCTGTGAAGTTGTAGATTCTGTTCTCTTTGAAAACCTTTGTTGCATACTTCACATATGAATCTGTTTGTAGCCATTAGTGTCTTTGGAGATAAAGCTATCACTTCCGCATCGGAATCTAATCAAGAGAAAAATTATTGATTAAATTTTATATTGCATGGAAGTTAAATTGATTGAAATCTGAAATTTTAAAAATCAAGTACTAGGGTTTGCTAATTTGCGTACTTCAAGATTTGAAAATTTGGAAAAAGGGAGAATAAAAAAAAAAGGACATGAAAAAGGGATTTCTCTTTTGCACCAATCAATAAGCTTTTTAAAAAATGATCATATGGTTTTATAAAATCAAGATTAAAAGATGGCAATTAAGAGGTGATTAACTTACTTGGAGTTCTTGGTTGGTTTCTCTTCTTTTTCTGCGGTGGAGCTTCAAGCGGTGGCTGTGGTGGCTGGTGGTGAGGAGGAGGAGGAGGTGGAGCTGCGGCGGAGGAATTAGGAGGAAGAAGGTGAGATTGATCGTCTTGTCGGACTCCAAAGAAGGAAGCAGCGGAGGATGAAGAAGCAGCCATGGATTCTTCTGTGTTCTATGTGATGGTGAGAGAGAGAAGAAGAAAAAAAAAGAGAAATAAAATGAAATTAGAGAGATGAAACTCTTTAACATTAAATTCTTTTTTGACTTCCACTGATATCTTATCTCAATAAAGCCCTAAAAATGGGATATTCCAGATTTTTAATTAATTTTTTATACTTTTATAAAAATGAAAAAACATTGAAATTCTTGTGAGGTAATAGAAGAGAGAAGTTGAAAGTGACAGGTGAAAAAGATTGCTAGGCTAGTAAGTAAAAAAAAAAGTAACTCATCTACCCAATTTTATAGCCTAGAATGTTAAAAGTTCATATTCAGTTTTTAAAAAATAACCACACTGAATTTAAATCTACCTTGATTAGTTTGGTATAGTTATAATTTAATATGTGATACATAGGATACTAAAAAACTCTATTTCGTGTATTTATTATATGAAATATTTTGGTTTGTTACGCATTTGAATAAATTATTATATACAATTTGGGTGTTGCCTGTAGACACTAACACATATACAGAGCAATTAATTATTTCTATATCATATATTTTCTAAATATGTTTATTAGTCTTTAGAGAAAGAAAAAAAAAATGAGAGCTACAGAGGTCGGTGGACCCAATCCATTTGCCACAAAACGACAGTGGATGGTGCGTGAGACAACCCTCAACAGCTCCTCTCTCTCGCTAACATATGCGAATAATATATTTCCAAGTTTTCTTTGGATCTAAAAGGTTTTAGGAAACGATTACCATAGTGTAATATGACATTAAAATGATGTAGAATAAGATTTTTGATATAACATAAAATTTGTATACGATAATTGCTCTCATAAGAAAAGTTTAGCATCGCGATGTCACCTATATAAATATAATTTGGCTTTATATGTATATCTTAAGGAACTGAAAATGTTCTTTTTGTTAAAGAGATATGTGAAATGTTGGAATTGGTGCCTACATGAGAGTTAACTAATTTAAAACGTTCGACCATATGATATGTCATAAG
>NW_010922005.1:0-7786 GCF_000633955.1 Camelina sativa
ACAACCACTGCATCTGCATATAATACGTGTTAAAAATCAGAGTGTTGATAAATGTATCTCCAATTGCGGTATGTTTGAGCTTTACTCACATATTGCATAAATTGCAAGTGACACGATTTACGAATTCTTTGAACTCACAATGTGTAAAACTCGAATACGGCTTTCCGCTTTGGCGTTATCTTTCTTAATTTGCATCATTCACTATGAGAACCGAACGTTCAGTTACCAAATTAAAACCCAATTAAGAATGAAATATTTACAAAAGCTTGGAAANTAGTGGCTTTTTTGGTAGTTCCTTTTTGTTTCTTTACGTGAGTGGCTGAGTGCTANGCAGTACGTGAGTGGCTGAGTGCTAGTGGATGAATAGTTATGAATCATGATTAAGCAGTAGGGTTCATCACATCGGATGATCCCATAAACAAATCATTAGCTTTTTACCTCCAAAATTAAATCTTGATCGTTCACAACCGTGCTATCATCACTATAATCCCACTAATTAATTCTATACACATTTAGATTATGGATTAGCATAGCTAAATAAGTTGTCTAATTCGACTGTTCATTAATGTTTTTATTTGACCGCAATTTATTTTTTTATATGGTTTGTAAGTTAATAATCACTGTTACCAAGGTTTTGTTTGTAAATTACTGTTATAGAGAAGTTGACGTATACTTATAAAGCGTAGTGATTTATTGTTTCTCATGCCAATATGAATAAAAGGATCGTTTATTGACATGATAATGTCGTTGTTTGTAAGCTAGAGTTACGTGCAAGTAACTTAAATGAAATAAAATCTTTGGTTGAGATATAGACAGGCCAAGATAAGTATGAAGTCGTGTTGTAGATAGACTGTTTATATTGTTTTGTGGATGTGAATTTTTGTCCCAACCTCAACTTGCCACGTCATCACTTCTCGAACGATTGTGTGGCAATATGCTAAGTTTCCATCCAAACCCTCGTGACGATTTTGATTTTGAACAGAAAAAAATTAATATTGAGAAGCCTACAAACTGTTTCCAAACTATAATCAATGAAGCTTCTTTATTAAAAAAAATTATAAAATAAAAATTGTTATCTTATCCATAGCTTGAAAATGTAGCTCGTGTGGACCAAAGACACCAATGGGTCCATTTTTATGTTCTTAAGAGTCAAAACATCAATCCTCAAAGTCGAATATGCATCTTATAAATTATTTTGTGTGTACGAGTAACGAGTTGAAAAAACTATAGTATTATATATCGTTTTCTCGTTATATTTAATGGTGATTTTATGTCATCGTGATAAATCGAAGTACCTTCTTAACTAGGGCGATGATGGGTCCATGCAACCTAGCAACGGAAAAAGAAAGTTTGAAATTATGATTACAAATAGGCATAGTATGTAGCTTTGACTGGTTTTTCTCTGAAGTTTAATGAATTAACAGTCTGATATGGACATTATTAAAACAAATTATATGTTAAGCAGTGACTTTTTTTTTCCTAAGAAACGAAAGATTTTCTGTGATAAATATTTACATGACAAACACATTACATTTTCTTTTAATTAATACATTTTCCATTTCATTTAGAAATTTGAGAAAGTACAATGCAAATGTTATTAGGAAAGTATGTGCAACCTCATGACAGCTGTGGACCAAAATATTAAGGCAGATTTTTTAATTTAGCATATCATTCGTCTTAACAACGTTTTACAGATGATAAGATTAGTGTAATTAGTGTGGCTGTCGCAGTAGTTGATGATTTCCTAAATAAAAATGATCAAACATTAAATGATTACTCAAATATCATATGAACTTATACTCAATATCACTATGCGTGGGATAAATCTATTTAAATAAATATTATAAGTAAAATTATTATTTGAGATTTAAAATTTGTTTGTGTAAAACAATATATGTAAGTAAAATTTGTTTTCATTTATTCACCTTGTACAGCTTTTAACTTTAACAAAAAATTTATCAAAAACTTAAATCTCAATTTTTTTGTACAACTTTTATGTACAATTCTTTTCTACAGCTTTACACTATTTTATAACAGTTTACAGCTCATTTTTTTGTTCTTTGAAATGTTGAATAGATATTAACAAAAAATAAAAAAAAAATATAAAAAATATGAACAAAACATAACTAAGATATTTGTACGTATGTGTTTTTATAACATATAAAATAGACTATTAGATATCATACCATCTATTTTTTTTATTGTCATATTAGCATTTTGTTAGTTCATTAAAAATATGCTTTCGTATAAAATTTCAATATATGTTTTCAACTTTCATGTGGTTTTTCATTTTACTTTCAAACATCCAATACATTATATAATATTCTATTTATACAAACAAAAAATTAAGAAATATAAAACAAAAAGAATTAATAACAAACAAAATATCATAAATATTTGAATTAAAAAGCGTAAACATATTTTCAAGCTAAATAAATAACCTAACTAAAATGGTATGTGATCTTATAATTTATTATTATTTTGTGGTCTTAGACAAATGTCCTTTTTAATACTCATAAGGCACGGCACTGCGCTATTGGTTAGTGCCTTACTGATAAATTATACTACTACTAGAGTGTTATCATTAGTTGAGTTCTGCTGTTTGTATTTTTTCTCTGTTTCACATTAGGTTTTTCTATTATGCAATGTTCCCGTTTATTTTAGAACTGACATAGCACGAATATGGGCCTCAATCATTATCAAGCCCAGTAGAGCCCATACTTACAATATTTCAATAATTTATTTTCGTGTCTAAGTACATATACACGCAAGTGTATGTTGGTCGTCTTATAATAAGGTCCTTAATACGAAGTTACGAACCAACCCGTCCAATTAGGTCATCTCATGTACAGCCCACCCAATGATTAAAGTCGTAGAGAGCAAAATACAACTCTCAAAGTTATTTTTTTTTTGATAAATTATATATCAAAAAACTGTAACAAAAATTATTAGAACGTATAGTCTTATTTTTAAGGATATAACTTACATATCATATAAGTATAAACGTAGCGGCCCAAAACAATATGATAACACAAGAAATTCTTCTAGGTAGAGAGATCGTATATCACTTCCTCGAAATCATTTTTTTTGACTCATATATCACTATTAAGTATTATGAGTTAAGATTAAAAATCATCAAAACTTAAAACTTATGCTAAAAAGATAACATATATGTTTTATAAAATGTGAAATGAAACCTTTTAGAAATAGATATGAGATTACGAAGATTTCTCATGTCAAAATCCCAGACGATTCCATGAGATATGACATATGTTAAAGCTTAGTAATTGCCAGTTAAGGTGTCAACAATAGTCAACTACTATAGGGGATTCAAACACTTGTCTAGCTCCTAACCCTAAAATAAGTCTTCCAACACTAGTAAACGACCTAGTATACATTTAGGCAGGAAACTTCAGGCGTTCGTTTTTTGTTATTCATGTACATGAACAATCTTGATTCTTGAAAACAAGTACTGTATGAAATATTTTGTGTGTCATTTTGAGTGTGAAATCTTTGGATTTTTTCACCTAATTACGTACAATAGCTTTTTCTTGGTCAAAGAATCATTGATCGATGTTGATTTATGAGTGATAATTGTAGACGTTTAACATAGGATATCATATTTAATGAATGTAGTTGATCTTATCTCTATAGAATATTCTATTCGACTTTTGAATTACGATTGATTGAGATAGTAATTATTAAATCGTGATTGTTTATATAACCTTTGGAAAAAAAAGGACGAATACACTAGTCTTGCTTTTTTGACTCATAATAGC
This sequence comes from Camelina sativa, assembly GCF_000633955.1. Taxonomy (NCBI): domain Eukaryota; kingdom Viridiplantae; phylum Streptophyta; class Magnoliopsida; order Brassicales; family Brassicaceae; genus Camelina; species Camelina sativa. Next base: position 3,780 of record NW_010922005.1, read on the forward strand.
GAACACGTTTGTGTGAATTTTCTAATAAGTTATTAACATTTACTAGTACAAAATAGATTATAATTAACTAAAGAAATAAATATAACCAAATTAATTTATAAAATAATGTGGGTCGGTTTTTGTATTATTATGTATACTATTAGTTAATTGGTTTAATGAGGTGATTGTCGAGCATGTGATTACCAAAAACATAATTAGAGAGTAAATACAAACACTAGAAAAAATAAAATATGTTACAAAATCTTATAAAATACTATAATTAAAAGAGGATATTTTGTAGCCACTAAATGATTTTAATGATATAAAGTCAACATGAATCTCACATGGCCGACACACACACATTTTGTTAGCACCACTTCCTTTATGTACCCACCTTTTTTACCCCCTCTTTGTGTACTACTAAAATCCCACATATTCTACTTTTTACATCTTTGAGAATAAAGGATTAAAATTAGCAAAACTCGTCGAAAAAAATCGTGTGTCCTACATGAACATAGATGCTTTATATGAATCGAACGCCGGAAAATTATAACTTTATCAAAAACTCCGCATTATCTTGAATTTCATTTAATCTTTATCACACTTTAGTTCAAGGTTTTTTAATTAATTAGTCAGTGCATAGGAATGATTGGTTTATGCTCATATGCTAAATGCTAGATTAATAAAAAAACGCGTTTCGCACTTAGTCTCGAGCCCGAGTAACGTTCAAGATATTGGAGCACATTTAGGATTAGTTTGTTTAACTTTGCCAAGTCTAAAAAGAAGAAATTTGTCTTCTAAAAGATCAATGATCATACAAGTCAATAAATATGCAGAAACATGTGCCACACGTGGTTAGAGAACCAACAACGATATCGATGAATACGTGTTTCCAAAAATCGCAGAGTTCGCTACAACCAAAACGTATTGACAAATCCAGTGAAAAAGATGTTGTTTTCTCCAAAATATGTTGATTTTTCTCCAGTATCATATATGGTCATTTACTTTGTGGTCTAATTTGCGCTAGAGACATGAGTAGCAATATTGTCGCCAACACCACAATAAAAGGTCACATTCTTCATCAAGTCAGCATTAACATCAATCCAAAACAAGTTGCGGAAGAAAAAAACTATTTAGGCGGAGGACTTTTTTAATAAAAGGATAAAATTCGAGAGTAATTATGAAGAATACGTTTCATGTAAGGTGAAACTAAAAATGAGATTGGTCAGACTCCATATCATACAAAAGTATGTCCATCGATGTAAAGAGAAAGGGGAAACAATGCTCTATATATGTCAAACCTATCGCTTTTTTTTTTTTTAATTTATTAGACATTTCCCTAAACAAACCATAAATAATTATTAACAAAAAAAAAGGATATTTCCATCGACACATTTCTCAATTTTCAAAACAAAAATTTACAATGCATTGACTAATAACACATTTGTATTTTCTTTGTAAGGGTTTTAACAAGATGTTTGTCCATGGAAAAAGTTGCAAAAATGCTGGCGGCTACAAAACAAACTTATAAATATTGTTTTAGCAATAGTCAACAGTTGAATCTGGTACCCATGGAAGAAAAGAACACATTAGAAACTCATTCACACAGTTTTAAAAGAATTCTATAATCCATCATCCATGCACCAACCAAAAAACTCATGCAAAATATGCAACTACTAGTAGTCTCAAGTTTTTTACACGTGTGACATATCATGGGCTTTATGGGTCAGGCCCATATTACATAGTAATGTCAGGGGGGTGCAATTTCGTAAAAAAACGAGGCTACTAAAATGCCTTAATGGGGCCAGATCTGCGCTTTGTCGCGATGTCATTATCGGCCAAGATATGCGATAGCGACCTTCGTACAAAGTCTCTCCCTCTCTCTCTCTCTCTCACTCACCCTATTCCTATTTTTTTCCTTTTTTCTTTCTAAAACATGGAAACGTTTTATTTCTAAAATCTTATAAAACTTCTCTATTTATGAGAAGGTGAAGAAATAGATACTACTAATAATAGTTTTGCAAAAACATACTCCACTTAAGTTTAATAAATTTAGAGGGGTATATTCAATCTAATATTTCAAATGATTTGAATTTTTATGAGATTTTAAATGATTTTGATGATTTTAGGGGAGTTGATATGATTTATTGTAAAATTCTTTCAAATCTCACCTAAAACCATGAGATTTGGATTTCTGTATTTTTAACTAAACAAATCCTCTCAAATCCTTCATAATCCCTAAAGATCATTAAAATCCAAATCCACAATCTATTTTGAATAACAGTGGATTTTAAAGTAAATTTTTAAATCATCAGCTCAATAACAGTGGATTTTAAAGTAAATTTTTAAATCATCAGTTCAATAACAGAAAATTTTAATAGAGTTTTTAAAATCTATAATTGAATAATATATGATTTGTAAATTTTACACAAATTACTTAAAATGTCAAGTTGAATACACACCCCTTAAGCACGTTAAATGTTTGGTAATTTTGGTAGAGATAATAAAATCCTGGTAATCTTTAATCATCTTTATTACAGACAAAAAAATTGAGGTCAATTTAATAACACAAAATAATTATAATATAGTTTCTGATAATGATGTTAATTTTATTGAGGAAATTTGTGCTAAAATAGTAACTTTTTGTTGGATGGATCATATCATGAGCCATTAAGAAAAAGTCCAAAACTTTTTCTTCTTCAAAGTTGGACTCAAGTTAGAAAGAGAAAGATAAAAAAAAAAAGAGCTACAGAGACATATATATATATATATAAATATAAATAAATAAAATTGAAAAGGAAGCTCATCAGAGAGCAAAAAAAAAAACTGATATAGACAGAGAGAGCGAAACGTATCTGGGGAAAATCTAAAAAATTCGATTTCATTTTTCTTCTATTTTTATTTTTTTACTTACTTTTAAAAGCAATAAAATCTCATTGTACATTTTACATAAAGAAGAAAATATAAACAAAAACACACAGAAGAGGAAAGAAGAAAGAGCTTGAAGAAAGAAAAAAAAAAATGAAATACAATTGAATTTGTTTCCTAAAAGTGATGAGAAGAAGAGATTTAAGGTTTTAATAATGCAATGTTCAATCCTTTCCCAACTCATTACAGGTAATGAAAATTATTATTTTTTCTCTCCATGTGCGTTTAACGAAAGTTTCGGTTTTTTTTTTTTAGTTGTTGTTGTTGTGTGCTTCGTTGTTTGTTCTTCTGGTGTTTGTGTGTTCTTTGGTCAAAGCTTCAATTGTTATTTTAAAGTTGTTGGATTTGAGACAGTGAACATAGCTGTGTTCTTTGTTCCGAGAAGAAACAACAATAATAACATTCACGCCTGTAAAGAGCTTATGATTAGTGTTTTTTTTTTAGTATTATTAATTTCTCTGACAATAATTAGTGACAAAACATTTTTTTAATTCAATTCTTCTCTGTAAGAAAGAAAGAAACCTTCGGAAACTGAGCAAAGTTTGCTTCTTTTGAGAGCCATGCGTTTGAGAAAGCTTTGATTTTTTTTTTTTTCTCTTTTGTTCTTGAATTTGCAAAAAAACTGTCCTTTTTCGTGTACAGGTTTCTAGGGTTTTTGTTTTTAGTATATAGTAATCTATTGAAAAGAATCACGCAAAACAATGTTTATGGTAAAATTCTTAATCATAAACAAACACTACGCATGCTTTTTAGTAGTATGTTTTATATGAATGAATGCAACAAAAAGGCTCTAACTTTTTTTTGTTGTTGGCTAAGACGTTTTTTTCTCTGTTGTTGTTGTTGTTGTAGCTCAGATATGAACTGGGCACTCAACAATCATCAAGAATTAGAAAACCCAGAAGAAGAAGAGCCACCAAGGATTGAAGTTTCTGATTCTCAAGCACCGGAGAAATTGAAAAGCAGCGATTTTTATCAACTGGGTGGTGCTCTGAATTCGACTGACAAGCCGAGAAAAATCGATTTTTGGCGTTCTGGGTTGATGGGTTTTGCCAAGATGCAGCAGCAGCAGCACTCAGTGGCGGTGAAGATGAATAGTAGTA
>NW_010922005.1:9930-10653 GCF_000633955.1 Camelina sativa
TCTTTAAACTAAAATACTTCCTAATATATAAAACCTGATGTCTTGTTTTAACAATTTCGAGTGCAGGTACCACCAAAAGGCACCAATACCATTGAATGTCCTCACTACTGTGCCATTGTTCTTTGCGATTGGTTTCTTGGTGGGTTATATACTGTATGGTGCAGCTATGCATATAGTAAAAGTCGAAGACGATTTCCATGAAATGCAAGAGCTTAAAGTTCGAGCAGAAGCTGCTGATGTCGCTAAATCGCAGTTTCTTGCCACCGTGTCTCACGAGATCAGGACACCAATGAATGGCATTCTCGGTACTCTATCATCAAACAAGTTTCAGTACTGTTTCCTTCATCTTTAGTTTCTCAAACTGACTCACAGATTTTGGTTTTTGTCTTTTTTTTCTTTCTGCAGGAATGCTTGCTATGCTGCTAGATACAGAACTCAGCTCAACACAAAGAGACTACGCTCAAACTGCTCAAGTATGTGGCAAAGCATTGATTGCATTGATAAATGAGGTTCTTGATCGTGCCAAGATTGAAGCTGGAAAGCTGGAACTAGAATCTGTACCTTTCGATATCCGTTCAATACTAGATGATGTCCTTTCTCTGTTCTCTGAGGAGTCACGGAACAAAGGCATTGAGGTGAGTTTTCAATACATGGAAAAAAAGATACATCCTTTTGAAGTTGTTGCTGCTGATTTCTTGATTTCAAATTTGGCAGCTTGCGGTA
>NW_010922006.1:0-201 GCF_000633955.1 Camelina sativa
GTATTGTTGACTAAGGATTAGTTAATGATAAATTTCTCAGCGGATTGTTTTCTGAATCATGTTGATATCTTAGGAGCATCATCTTTCAAGTTTTCCTTTGCTTGGATGTTTGCCTTTCGTCAACTTAGAGGGTTCCCCTTCCTGATATGCCTTGTTATTTTTTTAAGCTGTTTTCATTTCCTTGTGTAAACTTAATACAAA
>NW_010922006.1:4589-10650 GCF_000633955.1 Camelina sativa
GAAGGATTATGGGTATCCTACAGGATGACGTCACTATCTGAGACAGACTTGTATGTGTCAGTTCCTAAAGTTTCTGTTCTTGATATCCGTCCTAACACGAAGCCTGAAATGCGATTGATGCTCGGCTCATCAGTCGATGCTTCCAAGCAAGCTTCCTCTGGATCTTTTCCCTTTTCTCTGAATAAGGGAAGCTTTAAGCGAGTCAACTCTAGGGCTGATCTTGATTTTGACGCACCATGTTCAACAATGTTGCTGATGGATTATAGATGGCGAGCATCCTCTCAGTCATGTGTTTTGCGGGTTCAACAACCTCGTATCCTAGCTGTTCCTGACTTCCTTCTTGCGGTTGGTGAATTTTTTGTTCCAGCTTTGCGTGCAATAACAGGAAGAGACGAAACATTAGATCCAACAAATGATCCAATCACCCGAAGTCGTGGCATAATTCTCTCTGAGCCTCTCTATAAACAAACGGAAGATGTTGTGTACTTGTCTCCTTGTAGACAGTTAGTAGCAGACTCATTAGGCATTGATGAGTATACTTATGACGGATGCGGAAAGGTAATATCTTTGAGTGAGCAAGGAGAGAAGAATTTAAACATAGGAAGATTAGAACCCATCATAATCGTTGGACATGGAAAGAAGTTGCGGTTCATCAATGTGAAAATTAAGGTTGGGCTCTTCTCTTTTAATCAGCTTAAAAGTAAATTACATAATTGACATATTCATTTGGCATGCTTAGAGTAAATTTCTGTACATTTTCCAAGCGCTTATAGCGTGAAGAGGAGAAAGGAACTTTCTTGTTATAATCATTGCTCTACACTCGCCTTTTTCTAAAATTAGAGAAAGAACTTTCTTTTTCTAATCATTGCTCTACACTCGCCTTTTTCTAGAATTCGTGATTTATGCTAACTGTTTATTTTCTAAATTTTCCTTCTATGTGGCAGAATGGACCGCTTCTGAGCAAGTGCATTTACTTGAGTAACGATAGTAGCTGTTTATTTTCTCCGGAAGATGGTGTTGACATCTCAATGTTAGAAAACGCCTCATCAAATCCTGAGAATGTGCTTAGCCATGTGCACAAATCATCAGATGTTTCAGACGCTTGTCAATATGATTCGAAGTCTGGTCAGAGTTATACCTTTGAAGCTCAGGTATGTTTACTTGGAGATTTTGTTTTACTCACTGGTTTATTTAAGTTTTGAGTGCACTTTATAGTGGTTTTTTGTCTCTTTGTTTAATGGAAAGTTAAAAATGATACATGGTTCCTCTCTTTACTTGTTAACTTATGTTTTTAATCATTGTTCCGCTTCTTTCTTTTTCTCTTTTGACTCATAACATTTGTTACATAGAGGTCACTTACTCAACCTTCTCCAGAATCTACCACAAATTCTGGATACCAGGCTATCTGATTAATGAAACCAGAAATTCTTGTCTTGCTGTATTTGTTAAATTTATAGCTTGTTTTTGTGCAGGTTGTTTCTCCTGAGTTCACCTTCTTTGATGGTACAAAATCATCTCTGGATGACTCCACTGCTGTAGAAAAGCTTTTGCGAGTTAAATTGGATTTTAATTTTATGTAAGTGCAGCGTTCTCTAAACCATAGTATCAGTGATTTAAGTCTGTCAACATTTTGTCAGACATGAACGTTCTAGGTAGGCTGTTAAGGCTTAGTGGAACAACCCATTATCTCCGCAGACACTAATGTGATTGCTTGATTACTATCTCTATGACTGTATAAGGAAATGATTCTACTACTAGAGTAACCCCAATCTGACCTCCACTACATCCTGCTCATGAATTGAAAGCAAACTGTTTTCTTAACTAATTGCAGAAGTGGATCTTAATTTTACTGTTATGTTGTTGGATGTAATCTTGCTCTTCCTTCAACAGGTATGCCTCAAAAGAAAATGACATCTGGGTTCGAGCTTTGCTGAAGAACCTGGTGGTTGAAACTGGTTCTGGTCTTATCATTCTTGATCCAGTTGATATCTCCGGGGGATACACTTCTGTCAAAGAGAAAACAAATATGTCCTTAACCTCCACTGACATATACATGCACCTTTCTTTGAGTGCTCTTTCTCTCCTACTGAACCTGCAGAGCCAAGTAACTGGGGCTTTACAATCTGGAAATGCTATTCCTTTAGCTTCATGCACCAACTTCCACAGGATTTGGGTTTCACCGAAAGGTATGGCATCAGTAAGTTATGTGGCATGGTTTAACCTTAAAGCTGTTTGATTTTTTGGTCTAACCACATTGTCCATCTTTTTTAGCAAGTGTATCAGATATTTGCATTTTTGATTATTTCGTTTTGGGGATGATAAGCAGAAAATGGACCGAGGAACAACCTCACAATTTGGAGACCGCAGGCTCCTTCAAACTATGTCATATTGGGAGACTGTGTGACGTCAAGGTAATATATTAGTGGCTCATCTGGTTACATGTATATCTCGTTGTGATGTATCTTTTCATCAATATTTTTATCCCTACAACAAAGCTAACTATGGTTATAGTCCTTTTTTCTCGTCTACTATTCACAAAAAGTAAATTTTGAAGGTTAGAAAAACGTTATGTTTTATAATGACTATTTATTCAGACTTATAAATAGCATTGAGCTATGTCTATTAAATTCATATGAAACCATTTCCGTATCAAAAATAAGCAAGCTCTTATTATATTGGAGTTGTTTGGTTAACGGGTAGTTGGGTGTAACATGTTGGTGCCAGTGCTTACAACTGTTGAACAAGAGTTTGGTCCAGTGTACATATGTTTGCTTCTTCTGGAAGTTAATCTACATTATATCATTAATTCCCTTAAAATTTTCCTTACAGGGCAATTCCTCCTACACAAGCTGTAATGGCAGTAAGTAATACATACGGGCGTGTGAGGAAGCCAATTGGGTTTAATTGTATTGGCCTGTTCTCTGTTATTCAAGGTTTAGAAGGGGCTAATGTTCCACATTCCCGTGATAGCAATGAGTGTTCCCTCTGGATGCCTGTAGCTCCTGCAGGATACACTGCTATGGGTTGTGTTGCAAATTTAGGAAGTGAGCCACCAGCTGATCACATTGTTTATTGTCTGAGGTCTGACCTTGTATCTTCCAGCAGTTTCTCTGAGTGCATATACACTGTGCCCTCCAGTTCATTATTTGAGTCTGGATTGAGCATGTGGCGTGCTGATAATGTTCTTGGATCATTCTATGCTCACACTTCAACTGCAGAACCTTCTAGACAATATAGCCCTGGCCTCAGTCATTGTCTTCTTTGGAATCCCCTTCAGTCGAAGACATCTCCATTATCTGACCAATCATCGACAAGTGGATCTCAGAGCGAGCAAACAAGCGACCAGACTGGAAGTTCATCGGGATGGGACATTCTCAGGTCAATTTCTAAGGCAACTAGTTATCATGTTTCAACGCCTAACTTTGAGAGAATCTGGTGGGACAAGGGTGGTGATCTTCGTAGACCTGTCTCAATATGGAGGCCTGTACCACGTCCTGGATTTGCAATATTGGGTGATAGCATAACTGAAGGGTTAGTAAATATTTAACCTTTACTTTCTATATTAGCTACTGTGAAGGGACTGTTTTGTTATACAAATGTTGTAACCTTGAGTCCTTCTTCTCTTAGATTGGAGCCACCTGCACTTGGTATACTCTTCAAAGCAGATGACTCTGAGATTGCTGCAAAACCTGTGCAGTTCACTAAAGTCGCACATATTGTGGGGAAAGGTTTTGATGAAGTTTTTTGCTGGTTTCCTGTTGCACCTCCTGGTTATGTTTCTCTAGGATGTGTTCTCTCTAAATTTGATGAGGCACCACGTGTGGATTCGTTTTGTTGTCCACGGATTGATCTTGTTAACCAGGCCAACATATATGAAGCCTCTGTCACGAGATCTTCAAGTTCAAAGTCTTCTCAATGCTGGAGCATTTGGAAAGTTGACAATCAGGTTGGCCGACCCATTTAATTTAGGATGCTGTGTCTCTTTTCTTTGAAGGCTCCCCTTTAAAATTTAACCGTGAAATTGCTACCATCCATTTTTATTTAGCTCTAACTACCCACATAGTGAAATTCTCAGTGTCAGTATAAAGGATTTTTCCCTCGTGTTCGACTATAACAGGAACCCCTGAATCTTTTTCCAATACTGATAGCGGCTTATACCTTGTGTAGGCATGCACTTTTCTTGCGCGTGCTGATCTTAAAAGGCCTCCAAGTCGGTTGGCTTTCGCTGTCGGTGAATCGGTGAAGCCGAAGACACAGGATAATGTAAATGCAGAAATTAAGCTGAGATGCTTCTCCATGACACTTCTAGATGGTTTACATGGAATGGTATGTTATATGGTCAAAGTTATTAGCCAACTTTTTGGAATTCAGTGTTTACATCTTGATCCTATTCTGAATTCTTCCAGATGACTCCTCTCTTTGACACAACTGTCACCAATATCAAACTAGCAACTCATGGTCGTCCTGAGGCCATGAATGCAGTACTCATTTCATCAATCGCTGCTTCAACATTTAACCCGCAGTTGGAAGCATGGGAGCCGCTTATAGAGCCATTTGATGGAATATTCAAGTAAACACAGTTATTTGTTTTTTTTATGATGTGACTTAACTGGGAATAAAACTGCATTTAATTATAGTATTTGGAATAATATGTTGATTGCTCACTTTCACTTTGTAGGTTGGAAACATATGATACTGCTTTGAACCAATCATCAAAGCCAGGAAAACGACTGCGAATTGCTGCTACTAACATTTTGAACATAAATGTTAGTGCTGCAAACCTTGAAACTCTTGGCGATGCTGTTGTGTCTTGGAGAAGGCAATTAGAACTTGAAGAAAGAGCGGCCAAAATGAAAGAAGTGAAGTATTCTTTATTCTAGTTTTGTGTAAGTATAAGTTTACATAATTTCTTACTTACTAATCTCCCGTGGTACAGGAATCCGCCGTCTCTCGTGAGAGTGGGGTTCTTTCAGCTTTTTCAGCTCTTGACGAAGATGATTTTCAGACCATTGTGGTAGAGAATAAACTCGGCCGTGACATATATCTGAAAAAGTTGGAGGAGAACTCAGATGTAGTTGTAAAATTGTGTCACGACGAAAACACTTCTGTCTGGGTTCCACCGCCAAGGTTCTCCAATAGGTTAAATGTTGCAGACAGTTCTAGAGAAGCACGCAATTACATGACTGTACAGATTCTTGAGGCTAAGGTTTCTATACAAGTATTTTAATATCATTTGAAATATTTACAGTGGCCTGTTAGACATTTGTATGGTTAAGATGACACTTCCTTTGTTTTGCAGGGTTTACATATCATTGATGATGGTAATAGTCACAATTTCTTTTGCACCCTACGCCTCGTTGTTGATAGTCAGGGTGCAGAACCACAAAAACTTTTTCCTCAAAGTGCTAGGACAAAGTGCGTGAAGCCTTCAACTACAATTGTCAACGACTTGATGGAGTGCACTTCCAAGTGGAATGAACTTTTTATTTTTGAAATTCCTAGGAAGGTAGTACATAAGGACCAGTTAATATTATTATGCTTACTTTGTTCATATTCTCTATTCCTTCAAGTATGCGGTGTACATAAGCGATTAAGCCTAGAATTAGCATTGAGTTTGAATCGTATATCAAGCCTAGTTACTCTCCCAGTATTCATTCTGATTTAGATGGTTAGTGGTACAAGTTAGATTGGTATGTCTGTCTACAATATTCCTTTTTAAACTGGAAACAGTTGTCATGATTTTGGAATTTATCTTACATGACTAGCTGTTTGTTCATTTGATTGTTATAGGGATTGGCCAGGTTGGAGGTTGAGGTAACAAACCTTGCTGCGAAAGCTGGAAAAGGTTCCATCCTATTATTTCTTAGATCTTTTTTCTTTGACCTGTTCAACTATCCTCTACGTGTGTGTGGTTTTTTTCTTTTTGAGACTGAATTTGCATTGTTTATTTTTCGTGCCCTTGGATTGTCTGATTGTCCACACCAGATAGATGAATAAAATATAACTGGACATGAGTTCAAGAGTTCAATAGTCGAGATTGTACAAGTGTTGATAGTTAGCT
>NW_010922007.1:0-5260 GCF_000633955.1 Camelina sativa
ACATAGCTGTTTACTGCTTCTTATAAATGTTTTCTCTCGGTTTTAGCATGTTTCCTCGGGTTAAGCCTATTTTGGAAAAAAACGGGTTTAAGTGTTTTCTAAACACTCCAAATTCATCCCGATCTCTTAAAATTAGTCCATTAGCCTGTTTTCTCGGATTCTGCCTGTTTTGAGAAAAAACGGGTTTAAGTGTTTTCTAAACACTCCAAATTCATCCCGATCTCTTAAAATTAGTCCATTAGCCTGTTTTCTCGGATTCTGCCTGTTTTGAGAAAAAACGGGTTTAAGTGTTTTCTAAACACTCCAAATTCATCCCGATCTCTTAAAATTAGTCCATTAGCCTGTTTTCTCGGATTCTGCCTGTTTTGAGAAAAAACGGGTTTAAGTGTTTTCTAAACACTCCAAATTCATCCCGATCTCTTAAAATTAGTCCATTAGCCTGTTTTCTCGGATTCTGCCTGTTTTGAGAAAAAACGGGTTTAAGTGTTTTCTAAACACTCCAAATTCATCCCGATCTCTTAAAATTAGTCCATTAGCCTGTTTTCTCGGATTCTGCCTGTTTTGAGAAAAAACGGGTTTAAGTGTTTTCTAAACACTCCAAATTCATCCCGATCTCTTAAAATTAGTCCATTAGCCTGTTTTCTCGGATTCTGCCTGTTTTGAGAAAAAACGGGTTTAAGTGTTTTCTAAACACTCCAAATTCATCCCGATCTCTTAAAATTAGTCCATTAGCCTGTTTTCTCGGATTCTGCCTGTTTTGAGAAAAAACGGGTTTAAGTGTTTTCTAAACACTCCAAATTCATCCCGATCTCTTAAAATTAGTCCATTAGCCTGTTTTCTCGGATTCTGCCTGTTTTGAGAAAAAACGGGTTTAAGTGTTTTCTAAACACTCCAAATTCATCCCGATCTCTTAAAATTAGTCCATTAGCCTGTTTTCTCGGATTCTGCCTGTTTTGAGAAAAAACGGGTTTAAGTGTTTTCTAAACACTCCAAATTCATCCCGATCTCTTAAAATTAGTCCATTAGCCTGTTTTCTCGGATTCTGCCTGTTTTGAGAAAAAACGGGTTTAAGTGTTTTCTAAACACTCCAAATTCATCCCGATCTCTTAAAATTAGTCCATTAGCCTGTTTTCTCGGATTCTGCCTGTTTTGAGAAAAAACGGGTTTAAGTGTTTTCTAAACACTCCAAATTCATCCCGATCTCTTAAAATTAGTCCATTAGCCTGTTTTCTCGGATTCTGCCTGTTTTGAGAAAAAACGGGTTTAAGTGTTTTCTAAACACTCCAAATTCATCCCGATCTCTTAAAATTAGTCCATTAGCCTGTTTTCTCGGATTCTGCCTGTTTTGAGAAAAAACGGGTTTAAGTGTTTTCTAAACACTCCAAATTCATCCCGATCTCTTAAAATTAGTCCATTAGCCTGTTTTCTCGGATTCTGCCTGTTTTGAGAAAAAACGGGTTTAAGTGTTTTCTAAACACTCCAAATTCATCCCGATCTCTTAAAATTAGTCCATTAGCCTGTTTTCTCGGATTCTGCCTGTTTTGAGAAAAAACGGGTTTAAGTGTTTTCTAAACACTCCAAATTCATCCCGATCTCTTAAAATTAGTCCATTAGCCTGTTTTCTCGGATTCTGCCTGTTTTGAGAAAAAACGGGTTTAAGTGTTTTCTAAACACTCCAAATTCATCCCGATCTCTTAAAATTAGTCCATTAGCCTGTTTTCTCGGATTCTGCCTGTTTTGAGAAAAAACGGGTTTAAGTGTTTTCTAAACACTCCAAATTCATCCCGATCTCTTAAAATTAGTCCATTAGCCTGTTTTCTCGGATTCTGCCTGTTTTGAGAAAAAACGGGTTTAAGTGTTTTCTAAACACTCCAAATTCATCCCGATCTCTTAAAATTAGTCCATTAGCCTGTTTTCTCGGATTCTGCCTGTTTTGAGAAAAAACGGGTTTAAGTGTTTTCTAAACACTCCAAATTCATCCCGATCTCTTAAAATTAGTCCATTAGCCTGTTTTCTCGGATTCTGCCTGTTTTGAGAAAAAACGGGTTTAAGTGTTTTCTAAACACTCCAAATTCATCCCGATCTCTTAAAATTAGTCCATTAGCCTGTTTTCTCGGATTCTGCCTGTTTTGAGAAAAAACGGGTTTAAGTGTTTTCTAAACACTCCAAATTCATCCCGATCTCTTAAAATTAGTCCATTAGCCTGTTTTCTCGGATTCTGCCTGTTTTGAGAAAAAACGGGTTTAAGTGTTTTCTAAACACTCCAAATTCATCCCGATCTCTTAAAATTAGTCCATTAGCCTGTTTTCTCGGATTCTGCCTGTTTTGAGAAAAAACGGGTTTAAGTGTTTTCTAAACACTCCAAATTCATCCCGATCTCTTAAAATTAGTCCATTAGCCTGTTTTCTCGGATTCTGCCTGTTTTGAGAAAAAACGGGTTTAAGTGTTTTCTAAACACTCCAAATTCATCCCGATCTCTTAAAATTAGTCCATTAGCCTGTTTTCTCGGATTCTGCCTGTTTTGAGAAAAAACGGGTTTAAGTGTTTTCTAAACACTCCAAATTCATCCCGATCTCTTAAAATTAGTCCATTAGCCTGTTTTCTCGGATTCTGCCTGTTTTGAGAAAAAACGGGTTTAAGTGTTTTCTAAACACTCCAAATTCATCCCGATCTCTTAAAATTAGTCCATTAGCCTGTTTTCTCGGATTCTGCCTGTTTTGAGAAAAAACGGGTTTAAGTGTTTTCTAAACACTCCAAATTCATCCCGATCTCTTAAAATTAGTCCATTAGCCTGTTTTCTCGGATTCTGCCTGTTTTGAGAAAAAACGGGTTTAAGTGTTTTCTAAACACTCCAAATTCATCCCGATCTCTTAAAATTAGTCCATTAGCCTGTTTTCTCGGATTCTGCCTGTTTTGAGAAAAAACGGGTTTAAGTGTTTTCTAAACACTCCAAATTCATCCCGATCTCTTAAAATTAGTCCATTAGCCTGTTTTCTCGGATTCTGCCTGTTTTGAGAAAAAACGGGTTTAAGTGTTTTCTAAACACTCCAAATTCATCCCGATCTCTTAAAATTAGTCCATTAGCCTGTTTTCTCGGATTCTGCCTGTTTTGAGAAAAAACGGGTTTAAGTGTTTTCTAAACACTCCAAATTCATCCCGATCTCTTAAAATTAGTCCATTAGCCTGTTTTCTCGGATTCTGCCTGTTTTGAGAAAAAACGGGTTTAAGTGTTTTCTAAACACTCCAAATTCATCCCGATCTCTTAAAATTAGTCCATTAGCCTGTTTTCTCGGATTCTGCCTGTTTTGAGAAAAAACGGGTTTAAGTGTTTTCTAAACACTCCAAATTCATCCCGATCTCTTAAAATTAGTCCATTAGCCTGTTTTCTCGGATTCTGCCTGTTTTGAGAAAAAACGGGTTTAAGTGTTTTCTAAACACTCCAAATTCATCCCGATCTCTTAAAATTAGTCCATTAGCCTGTTTTCTCGGATTCTGCCTGTTTTGAGAAAAAACGGGTTTAAGTGTTTTCTAAACACTCCAAATTCATCCCGATCTCTTAAAATTAGTCCATTAGCCTGTTTTCTCGGATTCTGCCTGTTTTGAGAAAAAACGGGTTTAAGTGTTTTCTAAACACTCCAAATTCATCCCGATCTCTTAAAATTAGTCCATTAGCCTGTTTTCTCGGATTCTGCCTGTTTTGAGAAAAAACGGGTTTAAGTGTTTTCTAAACACTCCAAATTCATCCCGATCTCTTAAAATTAGTCCATTAGCCTGTTTTCTCGGATTCTGCCTGTTTTGAGAAAAAACGGGTTTAAGTGTTTTCTAAACACTCCAAATTCATCCCGATCTCTTAAAATTAGTCCATTAGCCTGTTTTCTCGGATTCTGCCTGTTTTGAGAAAAAACGGGTTTAAGTGTTTTCTAAACACTCCAAATTCATCCCGATCTCTTAAAATTAGTCCATTAGCCTGTTTTCTCGGATTCTGCCTGTTTTGAGAAAAAACGGGTTTAAGTGTTTTCTAAACACTCCAAATTCATCCCGATCTCTTAAAATTAGTCCATTAGCCTGTTTTCTCGGATTCTGCCTGTTTTGAGAAAAAACGGGTTTAAGTGTTTTCTAAACACTCCAAATTCATCCCGATCTCTTAAAATTAGTCCATTAGCCTGTTTTCTCGGATTCTGCCTGTTTTGAGAAAAAACGGGTTTAAGTGTTTTCTAAACACTCCAAATTCATCCCGATCTCTTAAAATTAGTCCATTAGCCTGTTTTCTCGGATTCTGCCTGTTTTGAGAAAAAACGGGTTTAAGTGTTTTCTAAACACTCCAAATTCATCCCGATCTCTTAAAATTAGTCCATTAGCCTGTTTTCTCGGATTCTGCCTGTTTTGAGAAAAAACGGGTTTAAGTGTTTTCTAAACACTCCAAATTCATCCCGATCTCTTAAAATTAGTCCATTAGCCTGTTTTCTCGGATTCTGCCTGTTTTGAGAAAAAACGGGTTTAAGTGTTTTCTAAACACTCCAAATTCATCCCGATCTCTTAAAATTAGTCCATTAGCCTGTTTTCTCGGTTTAAGCCTGTTTTGGGATAAAACGGGTATAAGTGTTGTCTAAACACTCCAAATTCAACCCAAAGTCTAATAATTAGTCAATGGAATTGGATTGTTACATATTTTGACTCTAGGAAGAGTACCATAGCTTTTTACTGCCTTAAATAATTTTTTTCACTTGGTTTTAGCCTGTTTTCTCGGATTATGCCTGTTTTGAGAAAAAACGGGTTTAAGTGTTTTCTAAACACTCCAAATTCAACCTGATCTCTTAAAATTAGTCCAATGCATTGGATTGTTACATATTATGACCCTAGAAAGAGTAACATAGCTATTTACTGCTTCGAATCAAAGTTTTCTCGGTTTTTGTCTGTTTTGGGATAAAGCGGATTTAAGTGTTATCTAAACATTTCAAATTCATCTCGATCTCTTACAATTAGACAAATGCATTGTATTGTTACATATTTTGACCCCTGAAAGTATTAGAATATAAGAAGGAAAAGAGAGAGAGGCCGGTAAGGCCGAGCTGTGGAAGAAGAAGAGAAGCGGCCGGTAAGGCCGTGAGGCCGAGCTGTGGAAGAAGAAGTTAAATATCTCACAAGGCCTTATAAGAAAGAGGCCCATAAGGAAGAAGGATCTAGAAGAAGTTAAATATCTCGCAAGGAAAGGAAGGGAAGGAAGAATCACGTGTGTCCTTGGTTGGTGAAGGAAGGAAGA
>NW_010922007.1:7038-10632 GCF_000633955.1 Camelina sativa
CATTTGAACTCTTGAGAAAATTCTCTATTCTATATTCTCTATTCTCCCTTATACTCTTGCTCATACTCTCTTATACTCTATATTCTCTGGTTACTAATTCTTTGGTTACTTATACTTGGTTACTTATTCTCTAAATTCTCCATTTACTTTCAGTAATATACTCTATTCT
Organism: Camelina sativa; assembly: GCF_000633955.1. Lineage (NCBI taxonomy): Eukaryota > Viridiplantae > Streptophyta > Magnoliopsida > Brassicales > Brassicaceae > Camelina > Camelina sativa. The sequence goes on from NW_010922007.1 coordinate 7,208, forward strand.
CTAATCTCTCACAATCTCTTGTTTAGAATCTGGTTTCAGTTTCAATCTTGAAGATTGTGTTGAGCTCGCTTGCTATCTCAAGAAGAAGTGGCAAGGTTTGAGGCTACAAGAAAGCCACAAGAAGGTGCGGCACAATGCCTGGAGTTAGAACCAAGGGCCATCAAGTCTTCGTTAAGCTGGTGGAAGGTGATGAATCAGCTCACAAGCATGTGTGTTAGTGCCAAGTTATTGATCGGATGTGCACAAGACTTTAAGGAAGGTCATGCACAAGGTTTCAAGTGAAATGATGACGTTTCAGCTCATCATCAAGTAAAGGTTGCGGGGGAGATCGACTTTAAATTGACTTCACCGCATCTCACAGTCTCTGGTTTCAAATGCTCGGCCTTTCACAAGCAAAAGCTTTGCCGAAGCAACTCAAAGATCGATTCGTACGAAGGTCTTCCACTGAGATTCAGCTTCCGCGTTCTGCATAAGAGTTACAGAAACGTGAGTCCTCTTTCCAGTGGAAGTGAGATCAGCTTCATACGAGCTACCGATCAAAAGTTACTCCCGATTCAGCGGACATATATCATTCTAACGCGACTTAGAAGCAGCTATGGTAGCAGCTATGATGCGACTTAGAAGCAATTTAGAAGCAGCTACATTGAAGTACGGAAGCGTTCTATCTTTCTCAAGCTTCAAAGCTATACGAAGATAGAATGATGCAAGACAAGTGAAACTGACTTTCCTTGTGGTGTATGAATGAATGATGTATGGAATGATGATGTATGGAATGAATAGAAGTCAGGGTGTTTCAATTCCCCTTATGCAGTTGCAGTATAAGAGGTGTCAATCCTATCTGAGTGATTGTGAACAATTAAGATGTGCATATGAGTCTAAGTCAAGCCAATTGTAAAGATTGTTTGTCACTAACAATCCTAAAATGAGATATGAAATGCAGAAAGTAAAAACAACTAGAACAAGATACTAAATGCAAACAGAACAGACAAATTAAAGCTATAATGAAACTAGAACAGAGATAGACACTATGCTAATGAACTAATGCAAGACAAGTAATGAACAGGAAACTACGTGAATGCAATGGAAATGAAACAGGAATGAAACAAGACAATCACAAATCAAAAACACAAGTTCTGGGGATGAACTCGAGCAGCACTCGACCGAGTGTAGGTCGAGTACGTGGTCGAGCTAGACTTAAACGTGAAAACAGAGCAACACAAGAAAAACAGAGCAATGCTAAAACTAATCAAACAACAAGCAAGCAATGATATTTAGACTAAGATTTCAATAAACAAAGAAGGCCTTGAGGAGGGATTCATGGGCTGAGCTAATCATTGTGGTTATCTAACTTGGTCAACAAATCTCAAGCAAACTTTGAGCTGATCTCTAGACATACTATTCTAAGACATGTTTAATCCACTCTCATGGCAAGAAACAATCAAACCTATGCATTTCTAGACTTGTTCTCACAAAGAAAAGAATCTACACAAGCAGGCATTAAGCAATACATCTCAAACCAAACAAGACTTCTAATCTCTTAGCAAGCCTAATGGTAAGCTCTAGATCTAGCCTTATCTATGCTCCTTAGACATTGGTGTGATGTTAAGATGCTTGAAATCAAACCCTACCTTCTCAGATATAGGATCAGCATTAAGATCATCTAGCCTAGAAGAGATCTACAACAATCAAGCTTGACCAAATCAAACAAACCACAAGATCAACCCAGCCTAACCCATCCTCAAGGTCCTAAACAAACTACTCACAAGAACACATGGTGAAATATGTCAAAAACCCAGAAAATATTGAAACTTGCATCATTAGAAAGATGAAACAGAGATCTACAATATTGATGAAGAAATAAAACTCGAAATCTTAATATTTTGAAAGTTATGAAACAAACAAAATACAAGAATCTAGTCTTTCTTTCTTAAACAAGTACAAAATCTAAAATAAAAGAAAGTGCAAAAGGAATAAAATCTAAAAAAGGTAAAAACTAGGTTTTAGACTCTCTAAAAAGCTGGACTCTTTGGTGGCTGCAGGTACAAGGGCCTTATATAGGAGGTGAGGTGGAAGCCCTAAAAATACAAAAAGTCAAAGTAGTCAACGGCTCGGTCAACTCGACCAGTGCTCGGTCGAGTGGCTGGTCGAGCTGGCTTCTCTCGTGCATTCTCCACTCGGTCGAGTCCTCCTCAGCACACGGTCGAGTGGTGGTCGAGTGGTGCGGTCGAGTTGGACTCCGGACCTTGATTCTACAGCCTTAACTCTCTTGTTTTCTCCTCAGGATTGCTTCACTTCTCCTCAGCATTGCTTCCATGCTCCTTAAGCTCCAAAATCACCTGTTTATGCATGAAAAGATGCAAATGCAATGCAACTATACTCTAATGCATGATTAGTCCTAAAGCTACACAATAATGGCCTAAATGGATAGCAAAAGATGCAAAAGTTGTGAATAAACTAAGGGAAAACAAGGTAAAATATATGAACATCAACACCCCCAAACTTAGTCTTTGCTTGCCCTCAAGCAAATAATCAAGACAAAAGAAGGTAGGTGAGGTTTGAAAGTGGGATCTCAGCTCCTAAAGCTTGCAAATAGACTATCTAGAATCAATGTCCAAGTTACTAGTACTATGATGCAAGTTGAATGAGCTATACTTAAAGACTTTAGACAAGCATATCACAACCTTCACTGATTTGAGCCTTAGACATCCACATGCATTCAAATCAACCATTTCCTTTAACATTCATTAATCAAGAACATGAATCAATTCTATGCAATGCTTAAACTCATTTGGCTTGGCAGTAAAAGGTTTAGAGACAATGATGGTCTCTTTTTAGAGTAGGGCTTATCAATATCAAGGTTCTCTCATAAAAAATGAATTGAGCTTTAGAAGAATGCTAAAGGTAAGAACACTTAGACACATACAAGAACAAAACCTTGTCTACCCAAAGGCACCCAAAGTGTTTATCCTATCAATCTAAACCCAATTGATCCTAGTGCTACCCTTTAACTTCTTTTCTTCTTTTTCACCCTTTTCTCTTTTGGTTTTAAAGTCTTAGGAGAGGTTTCTTATTTGATCTTTCTAGTGGAATGGGGGATTCTTACTTATTTGCTATGGTTCTCTTTTCTTCTTATTCTTAAGACATATAAGCATTTTGCTAGACTTCTCTTTTCTTTCTTTCTTTTCTTTAACTAGAACCATCTTTAAACCACCTTATTCTTCCCATTCTTTCACTAGACTTTAAATTTTCTTAAACACATTCCCCTCCTAAAGACTCTAACCTTTTCTTTCTCTTTTTCCTCTTTTCTTTTCATAATAGCCAAGTCCCAAACCCAACATGCAAACTAGAACTATCTAGTTTGAAAAATGCAAACTAGAACTATCTAGTTTGAAAAATGCAAACTAGAAGTACACAAGGCTTTACTC
>NW_010922008.1:0-5298 GCF_000633955.1 Camelina sativa
GGTCGAGCTGGCTTCTCTCGTGCATTCTCCACTCGGTCGAGGCCTCCTCAGCACACGGTCGAGAGTCTGGTCGAGTTGGACTCTAGACCTTGGTTCTTCAGCCTTAACTCTCTTCCTTTCCTTTCATGATTGGCTCACTTCTCCTCAGCATTGCTTCCATGCTCCTTAAGCTCCAAAATCACCTAAATATGCATGAAAAGATGCAAATGCAATGCAACTAAACTCTAATGCATGATTAGTGCTAAAGCTACACAATAATGGCCTAAATGGATAGCAAAAGATGCAAAAGATGTTAATAAACTAAGGGAAAACATGGTAAAATATATGAACATCAGCACCCCAAACTTAGTCTTTGCTTGCCCTCAAGCAAATAAGCAAGACATAATAAGGTAAGTGAGGTTTGAAAGTGGGATCTCAGCTCCTAAAGCTTGCAAATAGACCATCTAGAATCAATGTCCAAGTTACTAGTACTATGATGCAAGGTGAATGAGCTGTACTTAAAGATTTTAGACAAGCATATCTCAACCTTTATTGATTTGAGCCTTAGTTATCGACATGCATTCAAATCAACCATTTCCTTTAACATTCATTAATCAAGAATATGAATCAATTTTATACAAAGCTTAAACTCATTTGGCTTGGTAATAAAGGGTTTTGAGACAATGATGGTCTCTTAGAGTAGGGTTTGTCAATATCAAGGTTCTCATAAAAAATGGATTGAGCTTTAGAAGAATGCTAAAGGTAAGAACACCTAGACACATACAAGAATAAAACCTTGTCTACCCAAAGGCACCCAAAGTGTTTATCCTATCAATCTAAACCCAAATGATCCTAGTGCTACCCTTTAACTTCTTCTTTTCTCTTTCACCCTTTTCTCTTTTGTTTTCAAGTCTTAGGAGAGGTTTCTTATTTGATCTTTCTAGTGGGATGGGGGATTCTCACTTATTTGCTATGGTTCTCTTTTCTTCTTATTCTTAAGACATACAAGCTTTTTGCTAGACTTTTCTTTTTTCTTTCTTTCTTTTCTTTAACTAGAACCAATTTCAATAATCTTTACTTCCCATCCTTTCACTAGACTTTGCTTAAACACATTCTCCTCTTTAAAGACTCTACCCTTTTTGTTTTTCTTTTTCCTCTTTTCTTTTCAAAACAGCCAAGTCCCAAACCCAACAAGTGAACCACCTAGTCCTATCTAGTTTGAAAAATGCAAACTAGAACTACACAAGGTCTTACTCTTGTCAGTTCAAACCTAACACTTTCTACCAAGCTCAATCCCAAAATAGGCCTTACACACTCAAGAATAAATTTGGCTTGAAAGAAGGATAGGTTAAGGGTAGGGAAACTGATTCTTAATGAGGAAATCAGCTACTTGGATCAACAAGAGTGGTAAAAGGAAAAAGATGATCCAAATATGTATATGGTATCCATGAGTTTAAAGCAATGCACAAGTTGATAATTGAAAGTCAATATTAGGTTCTTATAAGTAGGAAATGGCATCAAATCACAACATGCTTCAATTTAGACCAAATGCAATGCAGGAATTCAAGGCTTGGTTCAATCTTATGCTTCCAACTACTCAACTAGCATCAAAGTACTATTAACTTGGGCATTGATCCTAGTCTTGTGAATAAACAAGCTAACAAGGAAATACTCATCATAGATCCCTAATGCAAATATTATACAATCCTAAATGAAACATGCTAAACAAGATCCTAATATGTAATGCAAACTACATGAACACTCTTTTTTTATAAAGATTTTTTTCAAAAAAATTTCAAATTTTTAGGGTTTTTCTATGCCTTAGATGCTTATGCAAATACTAATATGAAGATGCTAAAAATTTGAAATAAGAACACCAAACACAATGTCAAATGCTATCTCAAACCCTCCCCCAAACTTAAATCACACAGTCCCTTGTGTGAAAGAAATTTGATTGAGGATTCAAGACTAAGAGAACTAAACAAAATATGAAATGCAATGATATTTACAAGTGAAGGTGATGGTGGTACCTTAGGGATTGTGGAAGAAGTTGTCCACATCCATCTGCATGCGGTCATAGGAGTAGTTGGGGTCTTGTTGTTGACTTGGAGATGGAGTTTGGGGCAGCTCGACTATGGCGATCGACCGTGACTCGGTCGAGTGCATGTCCGAGTGGGGGGGTCGAGCTGGACCGCGTATGTCAAAATGTTGACCTTGCTGCTGGCAGAACTGCTGGTAGAGAGCTGGATCCATGTAGTATTGAGGTGGGATGGGAGGGTAACTTGGATAACCTGGATAAGCAGCTGGAGGTGGGAAGCCATAGGGTGATCTGGGAAGGTGCTCGGTCGAGTACGTTGGTGGTGCTCGGTCGAGTGGGTGCTCGAGTGACCCGGTCGAGTGCCTCGAAGACTGATGTTCTCGGGTACTTGAGCTCCTCTTCCTCTGATTTGGCTCATACATTGAAGCCCTAGCTGGTTCCAAAGGATTTGCAACTCTTGAAAGTGCTCTAGTTGAGCTGCTTCTCCTCAAAGGGCTTGATGGTGAAGGTGAAGAATTCCCACTCTTCAAGTCAGCAACCTCCTTCTTTAAGCCCTTGATAGACTTAGCCATGTTGGTCATCTTCTTCTTCAGCTTATCAAACCTCTTCCCATGCCACTTGTTCCACTTTTGCAAAAGTGTCAACCTCTTGCTAGTCTCCCTCACTCCTCTACTATCCCTTGGGTTGGGCTCATAATCCTCAAAATAAAACTGCTCCTCCCCATCAGCCACTTGTGCATTCCCAGCTTCCTCAACTCTAGCTTGAACTACTCCATCAAATAAGTGCTCCTCAGCTGGCCAAAAGTCAATGTTGGCTCCTTCTTGAATGGTGGTGAGCTCTTGGTTAGGCAAGATCAATTGTTTCCTTCCAAGTGTAGGAAGCTCAAAATTGAAGATGTGATTTCCTTGATGCATCTCCTTGGCTAGGATGAGAGTAGAGGTGAGGTAGCTTGAGTCAATCCATCTTGGTGAGACCCTTTCTCCTCTAAGTGGGACCTTGGCAGCTTGTAGAATTGGAGTAATGATGCCTCCAATGGTTAGTGCTTTTCTTGAGCCTTTGTTCTCCAACTTGCCTACCCAACTTATCAAATGTATCATATGGTCTATGAGCACCATTGCAAGATTAGTCTCTACAGTGCTCCCAAGGATGATGGTCCCATCTCTTGCTTTGAGGATGATCCCATTGAGAGCCATATCAATCATCTTTAGCTCTCCCTCATTGAGATTCCCTGTTTCCTTCCTTGCAAAGAAGGTGTTGGCAAGAGCTTTGTGGAAGTACCTTAGGACTGGGCTCCTTATCCTTCAGCTCTTGGAATTGGAGGATGAGTAGAGTTTGTTGTCCCCAATGGTTTCCCAAACTGAATAGAGCTCCTCTCTTGGTATCATCAAGCTCCTATTGCTCCCCACTTCAAAACCAAACACATTGGCTATCTTTCTCATTGAAAGCTCATGCTTCTTCCCCTTGATTGTGAAGGAAATGTGACCAGCTCCAGCCTCAGCATCCTTCCTTGCATATGTATGCAACTTGACAGTGGCTAGGAACTCACAACTTTCTTCTTTGTAGCCCTCCATGCAAAGCCCCATGAACTTGGTTAAGTTACTTTTCTCAAAAAGAAACTCCACATCTTCATCAATGGCAAGCTTCTCCATGGTTTCCTTGTGAGGATATCTAGTCCCCAAGAACTCCATTCTCATGAAAGCATCATAAAGCTGCCTCTTTGACAACCCACAAGATTCTGCTTCCCCATCATCCTCTAACTCTTCTTCTTCACTTTCTTCCTCACTCTCATTTTCACTCTCCTCTTGCTCAACCTCAACTGTTGGCCTCTTCCCTTTGGCCTTGTGTCTCCTCATAAACTCATTGAGAGTTGGCTCCCTTTCCTCCTCACTTTCAGTCCTCTCAGGATCTTCCTCAACTGATTCTCTCCTTGGACTCGGCATCTGGCTCGACCGGCTGCTCGAACCACCACTCGGTCGAGTGCATGATCGAGTGGGGCGTCGAGTTGTCTTTCCAGCTTCTCTCCTTCTTTCAAGGCCAGCATCACGACGTTCCATGGAGCTTGCAGCGGTTTGTTGAGACTTCCTGGTGATCTTAGAAGACATTTTCAAAAGGAACTGAAAGGAATAGACTCAAAGCTCAAAGTTAATAGGTTAGTGACCCAAAAACTTGAAAGAACAAAGCTTGAGCAAAAGATGAACTTTGAGAGAGATTTTAAAACTTGAATTTAGTTGTTTTTAGCAAATGAGAGAGTGTGAGAGGTATAGGATCGTGCAAGTCCTATTTAAAGAAGCTAAGGGGACAAGGAGACAAGGGTGGAGCGTCCATACCATTCAAATTTGAATTGGGAATCTTTGACTTGCTTTTGGCTGCCACTCGACCCCACACTCGACCAGCACGTGGTCGAGCTCCTTGACCCAAGTTTGAAAATTCAAAATTTTTCTTCCTTTTCTCCCTCCACTCGATCATTCTAGAAGAATGGGAATCGAATGGGCCTCACTCCTTCTCCAACTCGGTCGAGTACCTCTTGTGGGATGGTCGAGTGTGTTGGTTTTGCAAAAGAGAAAGCTCTTGACAAGGAAGAACAAAACCCCAACGGTTAAGTCTCCTTAAACCCACAATAACTAACTCGATCTAAAGGGGAAGAGAAGAACATCAACTTGTGATGAACTCCCCATAAACTAGGCTAAGTAAAGCAATAAATAGAGAAGAGTTTAGGTGATATTTGAGAAGAGAATAGGCTGCCTTAAGGGCAGCCTCTAACCGATATACCTAAAGACTCTACCTTGGCAATAAGAACAAGAACACAAGTATAAAGAGGAAAATCGGATTCTCTTCTATTGAATAATGTTGTGTTAATTACATATGAGCTCTCATACAACTTAATATAGGGAAACAAATGCATATGACCGTTAGACACACAATGAGATTCCAATGGGAGATGAAAGGGACATTCACGAGTTGGTGTATATTGAAAGGGACAGCTCCTTCCCTTTGGTTGACTCGCTATGCTTCCCAACCAAAGCCACACGTGATCCTTCCTTCCTTCCTTGCCTTGTGACCGTTTGATCCTTCTTCCTTCCTTTCATTGTGGCCATTAGATCCTTCTTTCCTTCCTTGTGAGATATTTCCTTCTTCTTGGGCTTCTTCTTCTTATAAGGCCTTTGTTCTTCTTATAAGGCACTCATGGCCTTGCTAACNTACTTATGGCCTTGCTGGCCTCTCTCCTTGCTCACACGGCCCACCAGCCTTTCTCATTGTGTTCACGGCCTAACTGGCCGCTC
>NW_010922008.1:5312-6381 GCF_000633955.1 Camelina sativa
AAAATTTTTCTTCCTTTTCTCCCTCCACTCGATCATTCTAGAAGAATGGGAATCGAATGGGCCTCACTCCTTCTCCAACTCGGTCGAGTACCTCTTGTGGGATGGTCGAGTGGGCCTGCGAATCTCCTTGCCCAAGTCCAAATCTCTCCATACCCAACTCCACTCTCACTAAAAGGCCTGTCCAACACAAACATAAAAGAAAACACATCAAAACTACTAAGAAATTAAACCATATTTACAAAGGATACCTTAGGGACTTCCTCCCTAGTGAGCTTGTTTAGAGTCACTAAGCTTGACTTTTGGTTTCCTTCTTAAACTTGGTCTAGATACCAAGGAGGTGATGAAATCCTCCCTGGAACCTCTTGGTCACTGTGAAGTTGATCCTTGATCACCTCACCCTTAGAACACAAACCTACTTCTTCTTGATTTTGAACCTTGGTCTTGCTTTCCTCAAAGACCTCTTGTTCAGCTTAACTTGGAGATCCTCAACCATACTAGTCAACTCTTGAACTGACCACTTAAGCTTTTCCACAGAATCCTCTTGAAGTGGGAGCTCAGCTTTTGGAGTTGCCTTATCACTTAACCCTTCTTGACCACCTTTGTCCTTGATAGTAAAAGGCTGGTCATCAATGGTGGGAAGGTTGGTTGGATTGTAGATATTGAACTTCATAACTACATCTTCAGCAATGTTCAAGGTCACAAGACCTTCCTTGACATCAATAACTGCTCCAACAGTAGCTAAGAATGGCCTCCCTAGTAAGATTGGATCTTCAGGCTCCTTGTCCATCTCTATCACCACAAAGTCAGTGTGGATCCTTGCTCTTCCTATCTTGATTGGGACATTCTCTAACCTCCCAACTACCTCTCTATTTGTCCCATCAGCTAGGCACACATGGAGTTTAGTAGATTTGAAGTCAGTTCTCCCAAGCTTTTGAGCTATGGAATATGGCATGACACTTGTTGAAGCTCCCAAATCACAAAGGCATTGATTGTAGTGGAGGTAACTGATTGTGCAAGGCAAGTAGAATGGCCCTGGATCCTTAAGCTTTATTGGAATGATCACTCCTCC
>NW_010922008.1:7837-9109 GCF_000633955.1 Camelina sativa
AATCCTTTAAACCTCTCCCAAGCTTCACAAAAGCTTTGATTGTTTCTTTGAGCAAACCCAGAAATTTCATTCCTCAATCTAGCGGTCCTTGCATTTGAGAAAAATTTTGCAAAGAAAGCCTTCTTGCAAGCATCCCATGTGGTTATTGCTCCAGTAGGAAGAGTCTTCTCCCAAAGGTGTGCATTATCTCCAAGTGAGAATGGGAAGAGCCTCAACTTGAATCCATCTTCACTCACTCCATTGATCTTTGTAAGACCAAAGGTTCTGTCAAACTCATCAAGATGATCTAGTGGATCCTCCATTGGCAACCCATGGAACTTGTTGGCTTGAATCATGGAGATCAATCCACTTTTGATCTCAAAGTTGTTGTTTGGCACTGTTGGAGGCACAATACCAGCCCTTTGGTTGTGGGTGTTGGGTGCATCTCCAGCACCAATGTGCCTAGGTCTAGGCTCATGGTTAGCTTGTTGCTCCATGATCACTGGATCCTCTTGCTGAACTTGAACTACTCTTCTTCTCTGATTTCCCAAACCCTTTTGCTTCCTATGGATGTTGTCAATAGGCCTTTGAAGATTGTCTTTCCCCTTAGACCTTGTGTGCATCAACAAACGCGAGTATAGACTCGAACAGGTTCACAATTGAGCTCAGGCTCGTGTGTGTGGTTGAGTCGACTGGGAAGTGGTGTCCAAAATGTACACGGCTTCTGACTCGATCAAGTGCTAGATCACTGCTCGGTCGAGTGGTGGTCGAGTGGTTGGTCGAGTGGTACCTGAAACTCAAGACAACCCAGCAATAGAAGATTCGAGTCCAGCAACTTCACAAGTGTATAAACGAACTTAATCTTAGACTAATATGGATCATAAATGTCACAAAAACACACTCAAATGGGCAACGGCGCCAAATTGAAACAAGATCTTTTTTGGTGTGGGTGATGAATGTTGATGAATGTATGCAATGAGATATGAATGGATGGATGGTAAGGTGTTTCAATTCCCCTTATGCAGTTGCAGTATAAGAGGTGTCAATCCTAAATGAGTGTTTGTGAGCAATTAAGATATGTATATGAGACTAAGTCAAGCCAAATGCAAAGATTGTTTGTCACTAACAATCCTAAATTGAAAATGTAAAATGCAGAAAGTAAACTACAAGAACTAAGAGCTAAATGCAAATAGAACAGAATGATTGCAGTAGTTATGAACCAAGAACAGAAATAGAAACTATGCTAATGAACTAATGCAAGACAATGATGAACAGGACAATGAGTAAATGAAA
>NW_010922008.1:9930-10628 GCF_000633955.1 Camelina sativa
AAGCCAAATGCAAAGATTGTTTGTCACTAACAATCCTAAATTGAAAATGTAAAATGCAGAAAGTAAACTACAAGAACTAAGAGCTAAATGCAAATAGAACAGAATGATTGCAGTAGTTATGAACCAAGAACAGAAATAGAAACTATGCTAATGAACTAATGCAAGACAATGATGAACAGGACAATGAGTAAATGAAACACAAATGCAAATAGAATGATACTAGAAATGAGACAGAACAACTACATATCATAAACAAGGGTTCTGGGGATGAACTCGAGCTAGCACTCGATCAAGTGTAGATCGAGTGCAGGGTCGAGCTAGATAAATCCGGGATACAGAGCAACACAATAAAAACAGGGCAATGCAAAAACGAATCAAACAACAAGCAAGCAACAGGATTAAGACTTAAAAATCAATAAACAAAGAAGGCCTTGAGGAGGGATTCATGGGCTAGACTAATGAATGAGGTTATCACGCTTTGGCCAACAAATCTCAAGCAAAGCTTTGAGCTAATCTCTAGACATATAAATCTAAGACAAGTTTCTTCCACTCTCATGGCATGAATCAATCAAACCTATGCATCTCTAGACTTGTTCTCACAAAGTAAAGAATCTACACAAGCAGGTATTAAGCAATACATCTCATACCAAAAAGACCTCTAATCTCTTAGCAAGCCTAATGGTAAGCTTTAGATCTAG
>NW_010922009.1:0-491 GCF_000633955.1 Camelina sativa
TATGATCGAGCACTTGATCGAGCCAGAAGCCGGATCCAATTAGCCATTACTCGAGCCTGCGCTCAACCGTGTACCTGTTCGAGTCTGTAGTAGAGTTTGTTGATGCACACAAGGTCAAAAGGCAAAGATAGTCTTCAACAGCCTATTGACAACATCCACAGGCTACAAAAGGGTTTGAGACATAAGCAAGGAAGAGTAGTTCAACAACAACAAGGTCAAGACATCATGGAGCAACAAGCTATCTATGAGCAAAGACCAAGGCACATTGGTGCAGGAGATGCACCCAATACCCACAACCAAAGGGCTGGAATTGTGCCACCTTCAGTAGCAAACAATAACTTTGAGATCAAGAGTGGATTGATCTCAATGATACAAGCAAACAAGTTTCATGGGTTGCCAATGGAGGATCCACTAGATCACCTTGATGAGTTTGACAGAATATGTGGACTCACTAAGATCAATGGAGTGAGTGAAGATGGATTCAAATTAAG
>NW_010922009.1:5162-5476 GCF_000633955.1 Camelina sativa
CCACCTCCAGCTGCTTATCCAGGATATCAAGGTTACCCTCCCATCCCACCCCAGTACTTCATGGATCCAGCACTCTACCAGCAGTTCTACCAGCAGCACGGTCAACATTTTGAAACTCGTGGTCCAGCTCGACCCCCCCACTCGAGCACGTACTCGACCGAGTCCCGGTCGATTCCCATCGTCGAGCTGCCCCAATCTCCACCTCCAAGTCACCAGCAAGACCCCAACTACTCCTATGACAGCATGCAGATGGATGTGGACAACTACTTCCACAATCCCTAAGGTACCACTATCACCTTCACTTGTAGATATCA
>NW_010922009.1:10455-10617 GCF_000633955.1 Camelina sativa
TTCTTTTGAGCCAGCCAGAGCTAGTTCCTTCGAACCTGCCAGAACCAGTTCCTTTGAGCAAAACCAGAGAAAGCGCAGAGCAACTAAACCACCATCAAGCTCGAAGAGAGGCTCGCCCTGTCCCACTGGATCTCGAAGATGAACACGCCAGCTCGACCCAAC
>NW_010922010.1:0-245 GCF_000633955.1 Camelina sativa
CTCCGGCCGCTGAATACCCCTGGAGGGACTCGAACCCTCAATCCCCGGTTTAGGAGACCGATGCCTTATCCATTAGGCCACAGGGGCTGGGTGGGCAGAGAGGGGCGTGGGGCGGTCGAATAAGAAGCCCGAGAAGAGTCGCACGAAACAAAAGTGCCTCCAGGGAGATTCGAACTCCCGACCCCCGGTTTACGAGACCGGTGCTCTAGCCACTGAGCCATGAAGGCCACCCTCTGTGACGACCG
>NW_010922010.1:2727-2911 GCF_000633955.1 Camelina sativa
GAAAGACGAGTTTGTGCTGCTACGAAAAACGGAGCAAAGCGGCACGCCAGCCGTCGACGGCCAGTCGGGGGTGTAGCTCAGATGGTAGAGCGCTCGCTTAGCATGCGAGAAGTACGGGGATCGATACCCCGCACCTCCACTCGTTTTACATTTTCCCGGTCTAATAAGAGAGAGGGAGAGAGAG
>NW_010922010.1:4809-5457 GCF_000633955.1 Camelina sativa
AGAGGTGACCCGGAATGGCGAGGGTCCTGCCCGACAGGGACGAGGCGTAGGCTCATGAGACGAAGCCGGTGGGCTGTGCTCTCATCGAGATTCCGTGGTGTAGCGGTTATCACATCTGCCTAACACGCAGAAGGTCCCCAGTTCGATCCTGGGCGGAATCACTTTTTTGCCCTCGTCGGCCTGCGGCCGAGCTGCCCGTCGGTGGCAGTCAGTCAACATTTGAGCGGCTCTCGACTCGCCCATGGGAGGTAGCGTGGCCGAGCGGTCTAAGGCGCTGGTTTAAGGCACCAGTCTCCTCGGAGGCGTGGGTTCGAATCCCACCGCTGCCACATTTTGCAAAACACGCATCACGCATACGCTGGCGCCGAGGGTCGGGGCAGGGTAGCAAAAGGACGACCGTGACAGGACTCGAACCTGCAATCTTCGGATCCGAAGTCCGACGCCTTATCCATTAGGCCACACGGTCCGAGTTGCGGACAATGCAGCGCCGGACGAGTGGCGTCACCGCTCGCCCACAGCNAACTGCCGAAACCCGGGATTGAACCGGGGACATTTAGATCTTCAGTCTAACGCTCTCCCAACTGAGCTATTTCGGCCGGATGATGCATCCCTGCCGCCAAGACGATCACAACGAGACGTCGCCTCTCC
>NW_010922010.1:10057-10587 GCF_000633955.1 Camelina sativa
GGGCCATCGCCGACGGACAGACTAGCATCACTGGCCCATTAGCTCAGTTGGTTAGAGCGTCGTGCTAATAACGCGAAGGTCGTGGGTTCGATCCCCCCATGGGCCATTCTTATGCCCTTTTGTGCCCGAAAGTGCCCCAAGTGCACAAGTGGCTGCCAAGGGCTGCACTTTAGCAAGCACTTTCACAAGCACTTTGAAAAGTGCACGCCAGCCCCCTGCGCCCCCCATTCCCTACCCCCTCCCGACCGTCTCTGCCCTGCGGCTGACCACCGCAGCATGCGGCTCCGCTCGGCGCCGCATCGCCCCGCCTCGCTCCGCATGCCAAGCCACGCACCGACACCCGTTCACAAGATCCTTCGATAGCTCAGTTGGTAGAGCGGTGGACTGTAGGTGGTTGGCGAGTCACTCGCCGTGCGGGCATCCATAGGTCGCTGGTTCAAATCCGGCTCGAAGGAGTCACTCATTTTTTTGTTGTTCGTCTCGCGATTCTGCTGGCATCATAAAAGTTTGGTACGTTCCGATACCGGGAA
>NW_010922011.1:0-109 GCF_000633955.1 Camelina sativa
GACCCTCTCGACCCTCGACCGACCCTCTCGACCCTCGACCGACCCTCGACCGACCCTGATGTGACCCCGGACTACGGACGTGAACCACAGACGTACGGACGGAGCAAAC
>NW_010922011.1:1901-5804 GCF_000633955.1 Camelina sativa
AGGAACTTGGGCTCGCGATCGGACACAATGGTACGGGGGAGGCCGTGTAGCCGCACTACTTCTCGGAAGAACAGGTTGGCGATGTGCATGGCATCGTTGGTCTTGTTGCACGGTATAAAATGGGCCATTTTGGAGAAACGGTCCACGACCACGAAAATAGCGTCCTTCTTGTCGCACGGTGGTAGACCAAGGACAAAATCCATAGATAGGTCAACCCACGGACTTGATGCGATCGGAAGGGGCGTGTACAGGCCATAGGGACGCGTGGTGGACTTGGCCGTCCGGCACATAATGCAACTACCGCAGAATTTCTCCACCATGCGCTTCATCTTAGGCCAATAGAAGTGCTCCTTCAGGATGGCCATTGTTTTGGCTACGCCATAGTGCCCCGTGAGCCCTCCTCTATGTGCTTCCCTCATTAATAACTCCCACGTCGATCCGGCCGGGATGCACAGGCGCCTCTCCTTGAATAGGAACCCGTCATGTACGAAGAACTTGGTATAGCTTCCTTTACCATGTTCCTGGTAGCACTCAGCAAAGTCCGGGTCCAAACCATACGCGTCCTTGATGTGCTCAAACCCGAGGATCCGTGCGTCCATGGTGGTGATCAGCGTATGGCGCCGTGAAAGTGCGTCGGCCACAACATTCTCCTTGCCCTTCTTGTACTTGATGACGTAAGGAAAGGTTTCGATAAACTCCAGCCACTTGGCGTGCCTCCTCTTCAGGTTGGTCTGGCCGCGCAAGTGCTTCAACGTCTCATGGTCGGTATGAATGACGCACTCCTTGGCCAATAGATAATGTTGCCAAGTCTCCATCGCGCGGACTAAGGCGTACAGCTCCTTGTCGTAGGTTGGGTAATTGAGCGTCGGTCCGCTGAGCTTCTCACTGAAGTAGGCAATAGGCTTGCCTCCTTGCGTCAATACGGCTCCAATGCCCACTCCGGACGCGTCGCACTCCACTTCAAAGGTTTTGCTGAAATCCGGTAAGGCCAATAGAGGCGCGTGTGTCAGCCGGTGCTTGAGCTCGCGGAAGGCTGCTTCTTGGGCCGGTCCCCACTTGAACTCAACGCTTTTTTTTATGGTGGCGGTAAGTGGTGCAGCTACCGAACTGAAATCCCGTACGAACCGCCTATAGAAACTGGCCAGGCCGTGAAAGCTCCGGACTTGACTGATATTGGTCGGGGTCGGCCACTCCTCAATGGCCTTGATCTTGTCATTGTCCACCTTAAGCCCCTGCGCACTTACAACAAAGCCTAGGAAAACTAGCTCGTTAGCTCCAAACACGCATTTCTTAAAGTTAGCGTACAGTTTGTTCTCCCTAAGAGTGTCCAAGACCAAGGACAGATGTTCTAAATGTTCCTCAAGGCATTTACTATAAACAAGGATGTCATCAAAGTAAACAACCACAAATTTATTGATATAGACCCTAAGGACATGGTTCATCAGTCTCATAAAGGTGGAGGGAGCATTAGATAGACCGAATGGCATTACCAACCATTCGTACAAACCTTGCTTGGTTTTGAACGCGGTTTTCCACTCATCTCCTTCTTTCATCCTCACTTGATGATAGCCACTTTTAAGGTCTATCTTGGAGAAGATGGTGGAACCGCTGAGTTCATCAAGCATGTCGTCTAGGCGCGGAATGGGATGGCGGTACTTGATGGTGATGTTGTTTACTGCCCGGCAATCCACGCACATACGCCATGTCCCGTCCTTCTTAGGTACCAGCAAGACTGGCACCGCGCACGGACTAAGGCTCTCTCGGACGTATCCTTGCTCCATGAGTTCGGATACTTGGCGTTCAAGCTCCTTGGCCTCTTCGGGATTCACGCGGTAGGCAGGACGGTTCGGGAGCTGGGCTCCGGGTACAAGGTCGATCTGATGCTCAATGCCGCGAAGTGGTGGTAGACCGTGCGGTAATTCATCCGGAAACACGTCCTGGTACCGTCGTAGGAGCGGTCTGATCATGGCCGGGACGGCGTCCTGCTCCGTACCTATACTCACAACATCCTTAAAGACCATCAATAAGACTTGACAAGTGGAGTCACTAAGTGATCTCCTAACCGTGCTAGCATTAATCAAGAAGTTCATTTTAGTGCTCGGTTCCTTAGACATTTTCGATTGCAGCTCACAAACTTGTGTGGGACTCAATGGTTTTAGGCAAATACGCTTATTATCATGCACAAAGGAGTATTGGTTGGTGTGGCCACAGTGAGAGGTCCGCTTATCAAACTGCCAAGGACGCCCCAAAAGGAGGTGGCTAGCTTGCATCGGAACCACGTCACACAAGACTTGGTCTTTATAGGGGCCTACACTAAACGGGACCGTGACCTGTTCGGTGACTGGGACCACGGCCTTGTCATTCAACCATTTGAGTTTGTAGGGTTTAGGATGGTTTGTGGTACCAAGAGAAAGTTTCTTGACCATGTAGGAACTTGCCACATTGGTGCAAGATCCACCATCAATGATCAAGCCACAAACCTTCCCACTTACAGTGCATCGCGTGTGGAATATGTTGTCCCGCTGGTGCGTATCGTCCGGACACTGGCTAGTATTAAGGACCCGTCGGATCATAAGCAGCTCTCCCTCGTCAGGCTCGGCGACGGCTTCCTCGACCTCCTTAGCATCGTTCGGCTCGTCAGGGTCGTTGTCGTCCTCGGATTCAAGCTCCCCCGACGCGGTAATGGTCATGGTACGCGGATTGGGACAATCTCGGGCGTAGTGGCCTCGACCTTGGCACTTGAAGCATATTATGTCTCGGCTACGTCCTTCGGTCGGTTGCGGCCTGGGGTCGGTACGAGAGTCCTTGTTCTGGTCCCTTGGTTTGAACCGTGAGTCAATGGTGACGGCCTTGGACTTCTCTTGTCCGCGGTGCCCTCCCGGTCCAGGGGACGAGTTTGGCGACCAACTAGGCGTTCCTTGAGCGCGAGAGCGGTGGACGGTGTTGGCCTTTCTCTTGATCTGCTGTTCGACTTGCATTGCTAGGTGCAAGAGTTCATCGAACGAGTTGTACGATAAACGTTCTACCTTCCGCGCAATGCGGTCTTGTAGTCCGTCCAAGAACTGGGCCATCAATCCTTCTTCACTATCTTCGACCTCCAGCCGGTTGCGAAGATGCTCGAACTCTTCATAGTAGTCCTCAACGCTCTTGGCTCCTTGGGACAGCTTGCGGAACCTTCGCTGGAGCTCGCGGTGGTACAGCGGTGGCACGTACCGGCGTCTCATCTCGTTCTTCATGGCCTCCCAATGCGGTAAGGCGCGTTCCCCGTTCCTCCTACGGTCAGCTTCGGAACGATCCCACCACGTAAGGGCATGGTCCGTGAACTGGGCGGCTGCATAGGCGATCTTCTTGGGTTCGGGGTAGTTGTAACAGGCGAATATATGATCCATCCGTCCCTCCCAGTCGAGATATGCCTCCGGATCAACTTTTCCGGCAAACGTAGGGGCCGTGAGTTTGTGACCCGGTTCGACCGGACGGTAGGGTTGATCGTCCTCATGCTCGTCCCGACGTCGAGGGTGCCTACCTTGGTAGGGTGGGCCATCGTCTTCTTCGGACGTCCCTACTGGATCCGGTTCATAGCGTCGTTGGCGATCTTGGATAGGCGGTCCACGAGCCACGGGTTGCCGTTGCCCATCCTCGATCCATTGTAGCCGGTTCCCTAGCTGGGCTACTTGAGTCCGGATCTCGGCTAAGACTTCCCCGATTTCCGAGGGTGGAAGCGGCTCTCCAGGTTGTGCGGCCATATCAGCTGTACGGACGGCGGTGATTGTACGGACGGTGGCCGCGGTACGGACGGCGGCCAGGTACTGTTCGGATGGGGGTCTACGCAGTGGCTGGTTGGAGAAGTGATACCACCGGCGGTCAGTAGTGGGTACTGCGGCGGTTGATAAGTCCTCCGGCGTA
>NW_010922011.1:6662-8048 GCF_000633955.1 Camelina sativa
AAAAGGTAAAGCAAAAAGCAAAAGTAAAAGCACTACAAGACAACCTAAGACTAAAACAAAAACGGACCTCACGCGCTGGGACTCTACTCGCTACACGTGGCCTTTAGGCCACCACTAACAACGACCAAGCAAAAGAACACAACTTTATGGATCTAAACTACCCTAGCGAAGAACACCTCAAGAACACTAAAGACCTAGCAAGAACAAAACCTTATACAAACGGACTAGTTCCTAAACAAGACTCAAACTTGACCGTACAAGGACGTAAGGGAAGGAAAAATACGACCTTGTGAGGAACTTTCGGCTCTGATACCAACTGATGTGACCCCAGACTACGGACGTGAACCACGGACGTACGGACAGAGCAAACCCAGCGGAATGATTCGAAAAGTACGACTCGGTTGGGCCGTGAGCGGATGGAATCAGCGGTCGGAGCGATGTACGGAAGGAAACGGCACAAAGGATCGACAAGAACGGACGGAGAGAGACTCGCGAGGAGATGCTCGACTCACTTGTCTCTCGGATAGATGGAGATAGACGTGGAATGAGGTAGCGACACACAAGGGATGGATCTCCTTGCGATACGGCCAATCTAGTAGCTAACGAACCCGGTTCGTGCAACTTCTAGGGTTTCGTTTCAATCACTGAAAACGAGAGAGAAGGATAACTTCTGGTTCTTTATTCTTAATAGTCTGCCTTACATGATAGGGTCTAGGCCCTTTATATAGGGCCGCTTACATAAAGAAACTCTCAAAACCCTAAACACGTGGGTGGAGATAAAACGCAGCGTTCAAGACATAGTTTTTAAAAGAGAAATAAAACTAAGGATAGAATGGCCACGCGGCCGAAGTGGTCCATGGCCATGCACTAGGGTCCATAGCCTCGTTAAAACCCCCTTGGTAAACCACGTAGGGACAAACCCAAGGTGGGAAAAAGAGTACTACTTTCCCTAATGACTTGGAGGTCTTCACCCTTGTGAGATGGTGAAGACCGTTAGAAGAGCCTCGGTTGGCTGCTCGTCGGGTCGGTTGGGGCCGCGGTCGAGTTCTGCTTGTTCCTGGACGAAAGCTTGGACAAAGATGAGGCACTTCTTCCTTGCGGTCCTAGCTGCGGTCCGGCTCCTTGTTGTAGCTCCGGGCATCAGGTTCGGTGCTTGGGCTGAGGGCCGTCTACTTCCGGACGCAGTCGCGTCCTTGGTTCCTTGCGCGCTCCGGTTCTCGTCCGTGTCCGTATGCTGGCCATCGTCCCGGGTTCCATCAGACCCTCTCGACCCTCGATCGACCCTCGATCGACCCGCGATCGACCCTCGACCGACCCTCGACCGACCCTCGACCGACCCTCGATCGACCCTCGACCGACCCTTGACCGACCCTTGATCGACCTTCT
>NW_010922011.1:10303-10576 GCF_000633955.1 Camelina sativa
CGGAAGGAAACGGGACCAAGGAACGACAAGAACGGACGGAGAGAGATTCGTGAGGAGATGCTCGACTCGTTGGTCTCTTGGATAGATGGGGATGATCGAACGGTGGATTGAATCGACGACACACGGGAGATGGCTCGGCCCGTGATACGGTCGGACTAGAANACGACCGACTATCTCCCGACCCTTGATCGACCTTCTATCGACCCTCTCGGCCCTCGATCGACCATCGATCGACCCAGGACGCATCCGGACGACATCCGGCAATTTCAGGAC
>NW_010922012.1:0-3711 GCF_000633955.1 Camelina sativa
GGTTTCATAATTGACAGTCCACAGCCAAATCAGGTAATACGTTTCCTAAGTGTTATTTTTTTCCATTAACACCATTTGACAACCAAAATGGGGAAGTAAAATTTTTCTATCATTAGCTTAAAAGATCATTTATAAAAGAACAGAGGGACTATATGCCATTCAACTATTATATATAATAATTTAGTTGTCCTGAAAGTTTATTTTCCAATTTTAGTATACTCCCTATTCCATTACTGTTTGTCTTGGATGGAAATTATCTCTAGCGATGAATATGTGTGTTTCACCTGTATTATCTTAGGTTAATTGCATATTCAATGCCAATTCAATTCATTTTTCGCCATCTTTTAGTTATGCCGTCCAGTCCTTGCATCTTAGCGCCATTTCCAGCCTGCGTGATAGTAGTCAGAATATGTATACTTGAATTCTGGAAAACCATCTTATAATAGTTTGCATGGTAAAATGTGGGTCAGTTCGAGATATATAACAGATTGCATTCCTTTGTGTTGGTAATTAGAAGAATGGCAATGAATCAAATTATATGACAAATACGTGCTGTCTGACACTATTTAACATTTTTCATATTTTTAGGTTGCGAGGGTATTACACCTTATGTATAGGTTAGTTGTACAGCCGAATGCTGCAAGAGCTCAGATGTTTGCAGAGGTATTTATAACATCAGGTGGGATAGAAACACTTCTTGTTCTGCTGCAGCGAGAAGCTAAAACTGGTGAGGATAATGTTTTAGCTATGGGTAAGAGTGGAACAAGGTCATCAACTGATCAAAGTGAAAAGAGTCAGAACAACGGGTCTGATTCTGTAAAGAAGTTGGATTCCGGTGTTGACCCTTCTGGTCCTGATGGAAATTCTGTTGAGGATGATAATGTAGGGTCTCCGAATGAACCAGCATCAGATCCACAAGAAAATGAGCATGTATTTTCATCTGTCATTTGTGATAATGACTCGATTTCCATTACCAATTCCATAGATACTGAGAGAATATTGTCTGTTTCTGAAATTGGTGGTATAAGTCTTTCGATTAGTGCTGATAGTGCAAGAAATAACGTGTACAATGTTGACAATAGTGATGCTGTTGTCGTTGGGATCATTAGATTGATTGGTGCTTTAATTTCTAGTGGGCACCTAACATTTGATTCGGTTGCCCGTTCTGATTTGACAAGTAACATCCTGGGTAGTGGACTCCATGAAAATGGAGGAACAATGTTTGATGATAAAGTCGCATTGCTCCTATTTGCTTTGCTGAAAGCATTTCAATCTGCTCCAAACAGGCTGATGACTGACAACGTCTATACAACTTTGCTTGGAGCCTCGGTATGGCATGCTCTTGATACCCATTTTGTTTAATCATTTTATGAACAAAGTGATTGAAAAGTATATAGGGTATCTTTTCTGATTGCCATGGTACTACTTTCTATGACTTGGGTGGAAAAAAGAGGGAGCATATAGCGTTTCTTATTATAAAATAGTGTTGGTGTGTTTCTGCATGGCTCTTTCACGTCAACTTTGTACTTGTCTTATTTGTATTGTTACACGAAGGTGTGAAACTTGATGAAAGTTGGTTTTAAATCTGGCTCCCTAAAATGCTCTGTGATAGCATATATTGTCTATCATGAATTTCTACGGCTGTTGTGATGTGTGTGGTTCACATTCATACGCCAGCATTGTCTATCATGATTAGTCTTTAAAATTTTGGTGTGAGGTTAAACTTATAGCGATCACGTGTGCTTTCTTGCAGATCAATGCTTCATCAACAGAAGATGGCCTTAACTTTTATGATTCAGGTCATCGCTTTGAACACTCCCAACTTTTGTTAGTCCTCCTGCGGTCTCTACCATCTGCGTCCATGGCTCTACAAAGCCGAGCACTTCAGGTATATGTCATGACTGTCAAGGAATAAATGTCGTTGTAAAGGTGCTTGTGATATTCTGGACCCTGGGTTAGTATAAGTGTACTAGGAAACAGTATGAGCATTTTGTTCCAAATAGCTGTCAATCTGTCATGAAATCTGATAAAACTTAAGATTAGTTGTCTGGAACTTTTATTCTGCGGACTTTCTTTAAAAGCGTTCACTTCCATTGTTCTATTCATTTGATGACTTTCTGAACTCCCTCTTTCTTTTTTCAGGATCTTCTCTTTTTGGCTTGTAGTCATCCGGAAAATAGAAGCAGTCTGACAAAAATGGAAGAATGGCCTGAGTGGATCTTGGAGATTTTGATCTCGAATTATGAGGTACTCATCCAACTCTAGAACCTAAACCTTTTCAATCACAATTTTGTATTGTCAGTGAGCCCACTAATGCCTTAAAAGAGTATATAATCAACTATGTTAGCTGGTAAGTTGTAGACAAAGTGCCAACAGCTCTGCCAAATTTTGCTGACTTTTGTGTGTACACAGAAAGATGCTGGGAAACAGTCTGCTTCAGCGGGTTCTTCTGAGGTAGAAGATCTAATTCACAACTTCTTGATCATAATGTTGGAACATTCAATGCGCCAAAAAGATGGTTGGAAGGTAGATATTTGTTTTTACTTTCTATTGGCTTACACCTTAGCTCTCTTCAAGCTCCATTGTTTTTAAGTATCATTACTTCTGTCATATATTTCCTTCTTACAGGATATCGAGGCTACAATTCATTGTGCAGAGTGGCTTTCTATCGTTGGTGGTTCTAGCACTGGAGAGCAAAGAATTAGGTATTTCCATGTAACTCTTTATCACCTTTGCACGCTTAATTTGAATGACTTTACTTTTCCTGAGGCACTTGTGTATTTCACATATTTCAAGCCTTTTGCACGGTTTCTATTTCGGTTTTCTGAAGATTAGTATGGTAGTTTTGAGTCATTATCTCTAGCATCCTGTCACTTTTTTAAAATTTATCTTCTACTCTTTGAAGGCGTGAGGAGTCATTACCAATTTTCAAAAGAAGACTTTTTGGTGGTTTGCTAGACTTTGCTGCCAGAGAACTGCAGGCTCAGGTAACTCCACTTTTCCTGCGTTTTTTTTTTCTTTTCAAATCTTATATATAACGATAAACCAAGGTTAATATTCTTTTATACCTTCCATAGCTCCACATATAACCAACTCCTTCCATTCCTTGAAATACCTTTTTTCAATGAGCTATTTAATGGCTATATAAGTCTTTGATAAAGGAAATGTAGCATTTGTTTTTACAAATGCACAATGTATATGTAAAGCTTAGTGCTCTCATATTATTCTTTCATGCATGTGTGTGTGTTCACCCGTCTATTGGGATAGAACTAGATTTTTATCTACACAATCTTTTTTTCCCCTCAACAGACTCAAGTTATTGCTGCAGCAGCTGCTGGTGTTGCTGCAGAGGGTCTAGCACCAAAAGATGCAAAGGCTGGAGCAGAAAATGCTGCTCAGCTTTCTGTCTTTCTGGTGGAAAATGCAATCGTGATTTTGATGCTCGTAGAAGATCATTTGAGGTTACAAAGCAAACAAACTTGTACAACAAATGCAGTTGATGCTTCTCCGTCTCCTCTTTCTCTTGTTTCTCTTAAAAATCGTACAAGCACACTGACAGCGATCGGAGAATCGTCAGAGATTTCTAGCAGTCGCGCTTCAATGTCAAGTGATTCAGGGAAGGTCCCTTTGGATGTAAGTGGAAAACATTCTCAAAACACCTAATTTCTCTAATATGGACTTTCAATATTTTGTTTCTCACGTTTTCTTGTA
>NW_010922012.1:10004-10557 GCF_000633955.1 Camelina sativa
CGTGTACATGACAGTTGTTTTGAATTTTTGTCAGACTATTTTTCGAAATCCAAAAGAAATAAAACCGTATGCTGTCCAAGCTCCGGAACGCTGCAACTTACCGGCCTCAGCTATTCAGGCATCTTCAGATAGTGTTGTGATTGTGGACATGAATGTGCCAGCAGCTCGTGTTGCACAGCACAAGTGGCAACCAAACACCCCTGATGGCCAAGGTACTCCTTTCCTCTTTCATCATGGGAAGGCAACAGCGACTTCAACTAGTGGATCATTGATGCGCATGTTCAAGGGTCCAGCTAGTTCTGGAACTGGTGACTGGCAATTTCCTCAGGCACAGGCATTTGCCGCATCAGGAATCAGAAGTTCCTCCGTTGTTGTTATTACAAGCGACGGGGAAATAATTACAGGTAAGAAGCAAGCATTTATACGGTCCTAAGTTTGATGGTAATATGTTGACGGAAATCATGTGTTTGATAATAGGTGGACATGCGGATAACAGTATTAAGCTAGTCTCATCTGATGGAGCAAAAACTCTGGAAACAGCTTTTGGGCACTG
>NW_010922013.1:0-244 GCF_000633955.1 Camelina sativa
TTGTATGGGATGTGCTATAGCTTGGTTGTTGTAGTAGACGCGTTTATATTTCCATGTAGACGGATGTGACCGAACGCGTGTACTCCAACGCGGCTGCTGGGTTTGTTGTGGAGCTGATGTTGGCTCAGTCGGTATTGATTCCTCTGGCCTACTGTTCTCCCCCTCCGGCTCCGGGACCACAACATCAGCCAGGGTAGGAGATTGCTCGGACGAAGTCTGTTCGGACAAGGGCTGCGGTTGGGAC
>NW_010922013.1:4825-5595 GCF_000633955.1 Camelina sativa
ATTGACACCTCTTATACTACAACTGCATAAGGGGAATTGAAACACCCTGCCATCCATTCATTCATAAGTCATCATCATCATTCACATACATCACCACAACCAACAAAAAAAAATCGGTTTCAATTTGGCGCTGTTGCCCATTTGAGTGTTTATTTGTGACAATTAGGGGCATTATTAGCCTAAGATTAAGTTCTATTGCTACCTTGATCACTACTAATCTCGATTCTTCTTCTGCTTGTCTGTGTTGAGTTTCTGGTACCAACTTGACCATCAACTCGAGCTAACACTCGACCGAGTGCTGATCGAGTACCTGATCGAGTCACAACCCGAATACATTTGTCTTCTCATCTCAGTCAGCCCGACCTTCAACTCGAGCCTGTGCTCGACCGAGTACCTGTTCGAGTCAATAATGATGTACCACAACAGTATGTTCAATTACATACCCATGCAACATCAACCAGTATACCAGGCTGAATTATATCCCTCTCCATGGTTTCAGAACTCACAAGCTCAAGAACCTGACTTAAGAGCTATGATGCAACGAATGTTGCTTGGGCAAGCCACTAAGCAGATTGAGGAAGCAAGGCAGTTTGCTGAGCTGCACCAAACGTTGAATTCTTATTCTACTGGACTGAATGACCAATTGGAGAGACTGAGCTCTACAATCACGAACATGGAGAGTTGCATGGCTTCTAGTTCCTCTTCTACACCAAACCAACTTCAACACCCAAGGGAATGCACTGCTAAGGCCATTCATCTCAATGAGGCAG
>NW_010922013.1:10137-10555 GCF_000633955.1 Camelina sativa
CTTACCTTGCATTAGTTCAATACTTGCATTTCCATAGTTTCTATTTCTGTTTGTCATAATCACTCTGTTCCATTTGCATTTAGCTCCTAGTTCTTGTAGTTTTACTTTCTGCACTTTCCATTTCATCATAGGATTGTTAGTGACAAACAACCTTTACATCTGGCTTGACTTAGACTCATATGCACATCTTGATTGTTCACAAACACTCAGATTGGATTGACACCTCTTATACTACAACTGCATAAGGGGAATTGAAACACCCTGCCATCCATTCATTCATAAGTCATCATCATCATTCACATACATCACCACAACCAACAAAAAATAATCAGTTTCAACTGCTTCGAATCAATGTTTTCTCTCGGTTTTACCCTGTTTTATCGGTTTAAGCCTGTTTTGGGATAAAACAGGTTTAAGT
>NW_010922014.1:0-150 GCF_000633955.1 Camelina sativa
AGGAAGAGGAGCTCAAGTACCCAAGAACAACCATTTTCAAGGTACTCAACCCCCCCCCACTCGAGCACCCACTCGAGCACCCACTCGACCGAGCACCTCCAATGCACTCGGCCGAGTTCCAGCCCAGATCACCCTATGGTTTCCCACCTC
>NW_010922014.1:2727-3107 GCF_000633955.1 Camelina sativa
TTAGAATAGTATGTCTAGAGATCAGCTCAATGTTTGCTTGAGATTTGTTGACCAAGTTAGATAACCACAATGATTAGGAGATCCCACTTTCAAACCTCATCTACCTTCTTTGTTTATTGAAATCTTAGTCTAAATATCATTGCTTGCTTGTTGTTTGATTAGTTTCTGCATTGCTCTGTTTTTCTTGTGTTGCTCTGTTTTCACGTTTAAGTCTAGCTCGACCACGTACTCGACCTACACTCGGTCGAGTGCTGCTCGAGTTCATCCCCAGAACTTGTGTTTTTGATTTGTGATTGTCTTGTTTCATTCCTGTTTCATTTCCATTGCATTCACGTAGTTTCCTGTTCATTACTTGTCTTGCATTAGTTCATTAGCATAGT
>NW_010922014.1:3201-10504 GCF_000633955.1 Camelina sativa
AGCCTGTTTCAGGACAAAATGGGTATAAGTGGTGTGTAAACACTCGAAATTCAACCCGAACTCTTATTGTTAGTCAAATGCATTTGATTGTTACATATTTTGACCCTAGAAAGAGTAGCGTAGCTGTTTATTGCTTCAAATCAATGTTTTCTCTCGGTTCAAATCAATGTTTTCTCGGTTTAAGCCTGTTTCAGGACAAAATGGGTATAAGTGGTGTGTAAACACTCGAAATTCAACCCGAACTCTTATTGTTAGTCAAATGCATTTGATTGTTACATATTTTGACCCTAGAAAGAGTAGCGTAGCTGTTTATTGCTTCAAATCAATGTTTTCTCTCGGTTCAAATCAATGTTTTCTCGGTTTAAGCCTGTTTTGGGATAAAATGGGTTTAAGTGTTGTCTAAACACTCCAAATTCATCCCGAACTCTTACAATTAGTCAATTGCATTGGAATGTCACACATTCTGACCCTAGAAACAGTAGCAACGCTGTTTACTGCTTAGAATCCATGTTTTCTTAGTTTCAGCCTTTTTCAGGACAAAATGGGTATAAGTGGTGTTTAAACACTCCAAATTCAACCCGAACTCTTATAATTAATCAAATGCATTGGATTGTTACATATTTTGACCCTACAAAGAGTAACATAGCCGTTTACTGCTTCGAATCATTGTTTTCTCTTGGTTTTAGCCTGTTTTCTCGGTTTAAGCCTGTTTCAGGACAAAATGGGTATAATTGGTGTCTAAACACTCCAAATTCAACCCGAACTCTTATAATTAGTCAAATGCATTGGATTGTTACATACTTTGACCTTAGAAAGAGTAACATAGCTGTTCACTGCTTCGAATCAATGTTTTCTCTCGGTTTTAGCCTGTTTTCTCGGTTTAAGCCTCTTTTGGGATAAAACGGGTTTAATTGTTGTCTAAACACTCCAAATTCATCTCAAACTCTTACAATTAGTCAAATTCATTGGAATGTCAAAACTTCTGACCCTAGAAACAGTAACAACACAGTTTACTGCTTAGAATCATTGTTTTCTTGGTTTAAGCCTGTTTCGGGACAAAATGGGTATAAGTGGTGTCTAAACACTCCAAATTCAACCCGAACTCTTATAATTAGTCAAATGCATTGGATTGTTACATACTTTGACCTTAGAAAGAGTAACATAGCTGTTCACTGCTTCGAATCAATGTTTTCTCTCGGTTTTAGCCTGTTTTCTCGGTTTAAGCCTCTTTTGGGATAAAACGGGTTTAATTGTTGTCTAAACACTCCAAATTCATCTCAAACTCTTACAATTAGTCAAATTCATTGGAATGTCAAAACTTCTGACCCTAGAAACAGTAACAACACAGTTTACTGCTTAGAATCATTGTTTTCTTGGTTTAAGCCTGTTTCGGGACAAAATGGGTATAAGTGGTGTCTAAACACTCCAAATTCAACCCGAACTCTTATAATTAGTCAAATGCATTGGATTGTTACATACTTTGACCTTAGAAAGAGTAACATAGCTGTTCACTGCTTCGAATCAATGTTTTCTCTCGGTTTTAGCCTGTTTTCTCGGTTTAAGCCTCTTTTGGGATAAAACGGGTTTAAGTGTTGTCTAAACACTCCAAATTCAACCCGAACTCTTATAATTAGTCAAATGCATTAGATTGTTACATAATTTGACCCCGAAAGAGTAACATAGCTGTTTACTGCTTCGAATCAATGTTTTCTCTCGGTTTTAGTCTATTTTAGCCTGTTTTGGGATAAAACGGGTTTTAAGTGTTGTTTATATGAAAACACACACACCACTGTCCGTACGTCCATACAACTAACACATTGGGCCGTACGTACCATTTAGAGGCCTTGCGAGTTCAATCCATTGAGAACAGCCTCTAACGGTCACAAGACTTCGAGAACATTCCCATTTAGCCGTTGGCGACATTGTGCAAGTGGATGTGCAAGTGGGAAGCCAAAGGAAGAATCACATGTGTGATTAAGGAGATGTCACTTTCAGTGTGTGTATTTGTGCATAGCCTTAGTAGAATATTCTCTTTGTATATGACTATATTTAGATTGTAACCATGAACTAAATCAAGTAAGAAGTTGAATTCTTCTTCTACACTCTTTCTTACATCCCTACTCTCTCACAAAACTCAAATCGCAAACTCTCTCTTACTCTCATTACACTTCTTCTTCCTTGAATCTAAAACTTACATGGTATCAGAGCAAGGTTGCTCCTAATCCGAAAACTCTCTTCCATCACTTATTTCCGCTCAATCTCTTCTCTTCATTTCTGTTTCAATCGCAAATGGCAACTCTCTTTACTTGTTGGATAATACTCTTGACCAACGGACAAATCACCATGGAAGGCACCAAAACCCTGATGGTTCCAGTTACTCTCAAAGGAGAGAATTACTTGCTTTGGGCAAGAACAACAAAGACGGCACTATGTGGCCGAGGGCTGTGGACCCATGTTACATCAAGTCAAGCTCCAAAGGAAGAGCCAACCAAAGACGGAAAAGATGTGGTCACCGGTGGTGAAGAAAAATGGTTCCAAGAAGACCAAAGTGTTCTAGCCATCATTCAGAACTCGCTTGATGCTCCAATACTCGAGGCCTACTCCTACTGTGAAACGGCCAAAGATCTATGGGACACATTACAAAATGTGTTCGGCAATGTTACAAACATCAACCGCATCTTTGAAGTCAAGCGAGCCATCAACAACCTCTCCCAAGAGGATATGGAGTTCACCAAGCATTTTGGCAAGTTTAGATCTCTTTGGGCTTAACTAGAGATGCTTAGGCCGACAACAGTGGATCCGGCGGTCCTAAACGAACGGCGAGAACAAGACAAAGTGTTCGACCTACTCTTAACTCTCAACTCATCTTACAATGACCTCATCAAGCATATCTTGAGGTCGGACAAGCTTCCAAGTCTTGATGATGTGTGTAATCAGATACAAAAAGAGCATGGTTCTATTGGCCTATTTGGGAGCAAAGGAGAGCTTGTGACGGCCAACAAGGCGGAGATGGCCACTGCAAACAAAGGCTACTACAAACATGAGGACAAGAATCCACCTGTTTGTGACCATTGCAAGAATATTGGCCATTTCAAGAGCCGGTGTTGGATCCTTCACCCTCACCTCCGAGCAAATCGACAAATGAACAACCGAGGAGGACCACGAGCACATCAAGCAGTTATGGTGGGAGAAGGGACAACTTCCGAGCCAAACCATCAAGGAACTGCTTTAGCGGCCTCCTCCGACCCGGTGAGGAAATCAGACCTTGATGCGCTCATCAAAGCCCTCAAGGAGTCTTCCAGTAACTCTTATCTTGCTTTAAAACCAACAAAACCACTTATTGTTGATTTTGGTGCATCACATCA
The DNA here is from genome assembly GCF_000633955.1 of Camelina sativa. Classification (NCBI taxonomy): domain Eukaryota; kingdom Viridiplantae; phylum Streptophyta; class Magnoliopsida; order Brassicales; family Brassicaceae; genus Camelina; species Camelina sativa. The sequence continues at coordinate 6,567 of NW_010922014.1, forward strand.
TATGATTAGTGATTCTAATTTGATTAGTAAAATTAAACCTGCCATAGGAAATGTGATTATAGCTAATGGTGAAAAAGTGCCAGTTGAAGGAATAGGTAACCTGAAATTATTTGATAAGACATCTAAAGCCTTTTATATGCCTAGTTTTACATCTAATCTATTATCAGTTAAGAGAGCCACCACTGATTTAAATTGCTATGCAATATTTGGTCCTAATGATGTATATTTTCAGGATATTGAAACAAGTAAAGTTCTTGGCCATGGTGATACTCAAGATGACCTCTACTTGCTCAAGAACTTGAATCTGCCCTCATTAAATTTATCTTGTTTTAGTTCAATTAATGCTAAATCAAACAATGTTATTTGGCATGCTAGACTAGGACATCCTCACTCTCGTGCTCTAGAATTAATATTTCCAAGTATTTCTTTCAAAAATGATGAATGTGAGGCATGTATTCTTGGTAAACATTGCAAATCTGTTTTTCCTAAGTCATTGACTATTTATGAGAATTGTTTTGATCTAGTTCACTCTGATGTTTGAACATCTCCATGCTTATCTAGAGAAAATCAAAAGTATTTTGTTACTTTTATTGATGAAAAATCTAAGTATACTTGGCTAACTTTGCGCCCTTCTAAGGATAGAGTTTTTGAAGCATTTATCAGTTTCCAAAATTATCTGACTAACCATTATAATGCAAAGATTAAGATTTTGAGATCAGATAATGGGGGAGAGTACACAAGTCATGCCTTTAAACAACATCTCACCAAATTTGGCATCATCCATCAAACAAGTTGCCCTTACACTCCACAACAAAATGGTGTTGCTGAAAGGAAGAACAAGCACCTAATGGAAGTGGCTCGGTCCATGATGTTTCACACTAATGTCCCAAAACGTTTTTGGAGTGATGCTGTTCTTGCGGCGTGTTATCTCATCAATCGCATACCCACAAAGTTTTTGCAAGACGTCTCTCCATTTGAGGTATTAAACAAAGAAAAACCTATGTTTGATCACTTACGAGTATTTGGTTGTACTTGTTTCGTGTTAAGGCCAGGTGAATTACGCGACAAACTTGAGGCCAAAAGCACCAAGGCAATGTTCATTGGCTATTCGACGACACAAAAAGGGTATAAGTGCTATGATAATGAAACCAAAAGGGTCTTAGTCTCTCGGGATGTGAAGTTCTTGGAGTCTCAAGGATACTACAACAAGACAAACTGGGACGACCAACGAGACTTGTCAAATTCTCCATCCGATCGGGCAACAAACCTCCGGATTATCCTTGAGCGACTAGGAGTCACAAACGATCAGGACGCCCCTATCTCACCCAAGTCAAACCCACCAGGAGAGCCAAAGCCACCTGTAGAAAGCAGCTCCAGCAAGTCTAACAATCAACCCACACCAACGGCTTCATTAAATCATGAAGAGACTCACTCGGAGAATCTTGAGGATGCGGGTCACCCAGACGGGACAATTGAACCACATGTCAATGAAGACGAAGATGATGATCTTGAGGAAGTCATTCCCTTGAGACGCAGCCAAAGACTCAAGTTTCCCCCGTCTAACTGGCAAAACACGCGTGTGTACTACAACAACGCTGCCGTAGCTCACCCGATTCAAGCCGTGTGCACGTTAGCTCGCTTACCAGTGGAACACCAAGCCTTCCTTGGCCAAATTGATAAGCATTGGATCCCACAAACATATGATGAGGCTAAGGAGCACAAGGTATGGTGTGATGCGGTTCATGCGGAGACAGTGGCCATGGAGAAAAACCACACATGGGATGAAGTCGACATACCCAAAGGAAAGAAGGCGGTCACCTCACATTGGATCTTCACTGATAAATACAAAAGTGATGGGGAGATTGAACGCAATAAGGCCCGCCTTGTTGCACGTGGGTTTACACAAACGTATGGGGAGGACTATCTTGATACGTTTGCTCCGGTGGCCAAACTACACACAGTTCGAGTTCTCCTATCTTTGGCCACCAACTTGGATTGGGAGCTTTGGCAAATGGACGTTAAGAATGCGTTCTTACAAGGCAAACTGGAAGATGAGGTTTACATGAGGCTACCACCTGGCCTAGAAGACACCATTGGACCTGGAAAAGTCTTTAAACTCAACAAGGCCATATATGGTTTAAAACAATCTCCAAGAGCATGGTACCACAAACTAAGCACTACATTGCTTGGGAGAGGCTTCCGCAAAACAGAAGCTGATCACACTCTCTTCACACTACCAAGTGATAAAGGTATTGTAGTCATTCTAGTATATGTTGATGATATCATCATATCTGGAAGTGACAAAGTAGGGATTCAAGACACCAAAGATTTCCTTAAATCAGTATTTGATATTAAAGACCTTGGAGAACTTAAGTATTTCCTTGGGATAGAGGTATATAGGATTAATGAGGCATTATTCTTATCACAAAGAAAATATGCACTTGATCTCTTAGCTGAAGAAGGAAAACTTGGTTCAAAGGCTGTGACAACACCACTTGAAGAAAACTATAAAGCAGGAGGAAAGGGGGAGCTTGAGGCGGCTCCATTTGAAGATGTCACACAATATCGGCGGCTAGTAGGTAAGCTTATATACCTTACTATTACTCGACCTGACATTTGTTTTGCTGTGAACCAGGCTAGCCAGCATATGCAAAACCCAACTATCCATCATTGGAACATGGTGAACCGGATCCTCAAATACATCAAAGGTGCACCCGGACAAGGAATCTGGATGGGACACAATGAGAACACGGAACTGGTAGGATATTGTGATGCTGATTACGCCAGCGACCGCAAAGACCGTTGATCAACAACCGGATATTGCACATTCCTAGGAGGCAATCTTGTCACATGGAAAAGCAAGAAACAAAAGGTGGTATCGCTTTCAAGTGCTGAAGCGGAGTATAGGGCCATGAGGAAGCTAACTACCGAATTGATGTGGCTGAAAGCATTACTGAAGGATCTTGGAGTTGAGTCGTCAAAACCTATCACAATGCACTGTGACAATGAAGCTTCTATTCACATAGCCACAAACTCGGTGTTTCACGAGAGGACAAAACACATTGAGGTCGATTGTCACAAGGTGCGAGAACAGATTCAGCTTGGTGTCACTCTTCCATGTCACACCAACAGCAAAGAACAACTAGCTGATATCCTTACCAAGGCAACCAGCCCACAAGTATGTGAGTACATTCACTCCAAACTTGGCCTCAAAGATCTCACTCGGCCATGAGTGTCTACACATGACACCTACACTCTTTTTCCCTTCAGTATAGTTTTTCCCAAGTGGTTTTCTATACTAAGGTTTTTAATGAGGTGGGTGTGCATGAGTCCAAGATTGATCAATGCTCATGATCAAGCTTGAGGGGGAGTATGAAAACACACACACCACTGTCCGTACGTCCATACGTCCGTACGTCCGTACAACTAACACATTGGGCCGTCCGTACCATTTAGAGGCCTTGCGAGTTCAATCCATTGAGAACAGCCTCTAACGGTCACAAGACTTCGAGAACCTTCCAATTTAGCCATTGGCGACATTGTGCAAGTGGATGTGCAAGTGGGAAGCCAAAGGAAGAATCACATGTGTGATTAAGGAGATGTCACTTTCAGTGTGTGTATTTGTGCATAGCATCTTAGTAGAATATTCTATTTGTATATGACTATATTAAGATTGTAACCATGAACTAAATCAAGTAAGAAGTTGAATTCTTCTTCAACACTCTTTCTTACATCCCTACTCTCTCACAAAACTTAAATCGCAAACTCTCTCTTACTCTCATTACACTTCTTCTTCCTTGAATCTAAAACTTACAGTTTAAACACTCCAAATTCATCCCAAACTCTTACAATTAGTCAAATGCATTGGATAGTCACACATTCTTACCCTACAAACAGTAACAAAGCTGTTTACTGCTTCAAATCTATATTTTCTCGGT
>NW_010922015.1:0-3663 GCF_000633955.1 Camelina sativa
GCTCAAGAGTTCTTATGGACAGAGTTTGACTCTGTTTTGCTTTGCGTGGACAGAGCATACTCTGTTTTCTCGAGTTGAAATAAGCTTTAAAACAGCCTTGAACAGCCCAGAACTTTAGAGAGTATCACTCTATGGTGTTTGTTTACTCAAGAAAATGGGCGTTTTAGTGGCTGGAGCTTCTAAGAACCGTTGGATTTCGAATCTCCCACGGTTTAGAGACATAACTCAAGGTAGAATCACCTAAACAGAGTTTCTCCAAGAGTTTAAGGCCTTAAGATCCACGAAAATAACATATAGAAGATGCTTTTCGTGGTCAAAAGCAAATAAGAAATAAAAGAGCCTTTGGAACAACCTTTTGTCCATCGGTTAAAAGAATGCATCTCTTGAAACAGCTTTAATCTAATTGATTCAGCTGAGAGGATAAGATTTTCGTGGCTCATACAAGCTTAAACACGTGAATCCTTACCATGAACACAAACAATTTGCTCATTGGTTCATCACCACCTCATTTGAAACAAGCTTTTACCAAATCAGTAAAGCATAAAGATGAGGCTTTAACAAAACGATTTCTCTTCACATACTCGGTCTACAAACTCTAACAAGACCAGAGACCAAGCTTTCTCAACATTGAGCTGCTAGAGAATCGATTTAACAACAAAGGCAAAATTAAAGCTTTAAAGAAACTTAAGCTAAGCGAACTAACTCCTAAGAGAGAATAGAACACTGACTTGAGAACGAGTTTGAATCACCAAGAACATAACTCGGCTCTGATACCATGTTGGGATTTCAAGAGAGAATGCTCTTAACAAAGGAGATACAATCTCCCAATGATTGAATCTCCTTATACCCACAACAAAAGGACTCGATCTCAAGGGGAAGAAGAGGTTATCAACTTGTGATGAACTCCTCATAAAACAGCTTGATAGAACCCAAATACTAGAGAGTAAGTGGATCTATGAAGAAGAAGCACTAGTTTGAGACTTATCCACTTCTAGTAACACAACAATTAGATTTGTGTACTTAGGAGAAAGAGGATTAAGAATCAGTAATCTAGGTTAAATAAAAGAGTAAATCAGAAGAGTTTAGGTGAGATTTGGGGAGAGAACGGGCTGCCTTAAGGGCAGCCTCTAACCATTATTCCTAAGCTCTCTACATTGAAGAAGAGAACATAAACACGAGTGTAGAGAGGAATTCAGTTTCTCTTATTGATGAATTGGTTGTGTTGTGTTAGTTACATAGAAGAGAGATTACACAACTTAATATATGAATTGAAAGTGCATATGACCGTTAGACATAAGTGAGAGATGAAAGGGACATATAGCCGTTGGGCTCAAGTGGGTGCATAGTGAAAGGGACAGCTCCTTCCCTTGGTTGTCTCGCTATGCTTCACCAACCAAGGTCTCACATGCTTTCTTCCTTCCCTTCTTTCCTTTGTGAGACTTCTTCTTGGGCCTCTTCTTCTTATAAGGCTTTTGCTTCACAACTCTTCTCACATTGCACTTATGGCCTTGCTGACCTCTCTCATTCTTCACACGGCCCACATGACCTTACCGGCCACTCTTCTTGTGTTGACAGCCTTCCCGGCCGCTTCTCTTCTCCTTCTTATATTCTAATAAAAATCTAATGCATTTTACTAATTATAAGAGTTCAGTTGAATTTTGAGTGTTTAGATACCACTTTTACCCATTTTGTCCCGAAACAGGCTAAACCCGAGAAAACATTGATTCTAAGCAGTAAACAGGGTTGTTACTGTTTCTAAGTTCATAATGTGTGACATTCCATTGCATTTGACTAATTGTAAGATTTCGGGATGAATTTGGAGTGTTTAGACAACACTTAAACCCGTTTTATCCCAAAACAGACTTAAATTGTCAAAATATGTAATAATCCAATGCATTTGACTAATTATAAGAGTTCGGGTTGAATTTGGAGTGTTTAGACACCACTTTTACCCATTTTGTCCCGAAACAGGCTAAAACCGAGAAAACATTGATTCGAAGCAGTAAACAGCTTTGTTACTGTTTCTAGGGTCAGAATGTGTGACAATCCAATGCATTTGACTAGTTGTAAGAGTTCGGGATGAATTTGGAGTGTTTAGACAACACTTAAACCCGTTTTATCCCAAAACAGGCTTAAACCGAGAAAACAGGCTAAAACCGAGAGAAAACATTGATTTGAAGCAGTAAACCGCTATGTTACTCTTTCTAGGGTCAAAATATGTAACAATCCAATGCATTTGACTAATTATAAGAGTTCGGGTTGAATTTGGAGTGTTTAGACACCACTTTTACCCATTTTGTCCCGAAACAGGCTAAAACCGAGAAAACATTGATTCGAAGCAGTAAACAGCTTTGTTACTGTTTCTAGGGTCAGAATGTGTGACAATCCAATGCATTTGACTAATTGTAAGAGTTCGGGATGAATTTGGAGTGTTTAGACAACACTTAAACCCGTTTTATCCCAAAACAGGCTTAAACCGAGAAAACAGGCTAAAACCGAGAGAAAACATTGATTCGAAGCAGTAAACAGCTATGTTACTCTTTCTAGGGTCAAAATATGTAACAATCCAATGCATTTGACTAATTATAAGAGTTCGGGTTGAATTTGGAGTGTTTAGACACCACTTTTACCCATTTTGTCCCGAAACAGGCTAAAACCGAGAAAACATTGATTCGAAGCAGTAAACAGCTTTGTTACTGTTTCTAGGGTCAGAATGTGTGACAATCCAATGGATTTGACTAATTGTAAGAGTTCGGGATGAATTTGGAGTGTTTAGACAACACTTAAACCCGTTTTATCCCAAAACAGGCTTAAACCGAGAAAACAGGCTAAAACCGAGAGAAAACATTGATTCGAAGCAGTAAACAGCTATGTTACTCTTTCTAGGGTCAAAATATGTAACAATCCAATGCATTTGACTAATTATAAGAGTTCGGGTTGAATTTGGAGTGTTTAGACACCACTTTTACCCATTTTGTCCCGAAACAGGCTAAAACCGAGAAAACATTGATTCGAAGCAGTAAACAGCTTTGTTACTGTTTCTAGGGTCAGAATGTGTGACAATCCAATGCATTTGACTAATTGTAAGAGTTCGGGATGAATTTGGAGTGTTTAGACAACACTTAAACCCGTTTTATCCCAAAACAGACTTAAATCGAGAAAACAAGCTAAAACCGAGAGAAAACATTGATTCGAAGCAGTAAACAGCTATGTTACTCTTTCTAGGGTCAAAATATGTAACAATCCAATGTATTTGACTAATTATAACAGTTCCGGTTGAATTTGGACTGTTTAGATATCACTTTTAACCATTTTGTCCCGAAACAGGCTAAAGCCGAGAAAACATTGATTCTAAGCAATAAACAGCATTGCTACTGTTTCTAGGGTCAGAATTTTTGAAATTCCAATGCATATGACTAATTTTAAGAGTTCAGGGTGAATTTGGAGTTTTAAGACAACACTTAAACCCGTTTTATCCCAAAACATGCTTAAATCGAGAAAACAGGCTAAAACCGAGAGAAAACATTGATTTGAAACAGTAAAAAACTATGTTACTCTTTATAGGGTACAAATATATAACAATCCAGTGCATTTGACTACTTATAAGAGTTAGGGTTGAATTTTGAGTGTTTAGATACCACTTTTACCCATTTTGTCCCGAAA
>NW_010922015.1:5602-10501 GCF_000633955.1 Camelina sativa
TGTGTGGTATGGGAGCGTGACACCCTCTTCAATCTTTTCTCGGACCTTGTGACAATCCAACTTGATGTGTTTGGTTCTTTCATGGAACACTGAGTTTGTGGCTATGTGTATAGCAGCTTCATTGTCGCAATGCATAGGAATTGGTGTTGATGACTTGATGCCTAAATCTTCTAGTAATGCCTTAAGCCATGTGAGTTTGGTGGTTAGCTTCCTCATTGCTCGGTATTCTGATTCAGCACTTGACATCGACACTACTTTTTGTTTCTTGGTCTTCCAAGTTACTAGGTTCCCTCCTATGAATGTGCAGTAGCCAGTCGTAGATTGCCTATCTGTCCTATCACCGGCCCAATCTGCATCACAATATCCCACAGGATCGGTGTTGGAGTTCATGCCCATTCATATGCCTTGGCCAGGACTTTTCTTGAGATAATGAAGGATCCTCTCCAAAATGCTCCAGTGATATGTTGTAGGAGCTTTCATGTACTGGCTGACCTGGTTCACAGCAAAGCGTATATCAGGTCGAGTAAGTGTCAAGTAGATTAGCTTACCTACTAGACGGCGATAGCGAGAAGGGTCTTCATATAATAGATCCCTTCTGTCCCCCTTTCGTTCGACTTGATATTCATCTGGAAGTGGAGTGTCTACTGGTTTAGCTCCTAGTTTTCCTGTCTCACAAAGTAAATCAAGAGTGTACTTCCTTTGTGAAAGGAATAAGCCCTCCGGAGAGCGACATACTTCGATTCCAAGGAAGTACTTAAGTTCACTAAGGTCTTTGATATCAAATACTGAATTTAAATGTGTCTTGATATCCTTAATACCTACTTGGTTGTCTCCAGAGATGATAAGATCATCTACATAGATAATAACAACCACTATACCTTTGTCGCTTTGAAGAGTGAAGAGAGTGGTATCCGACTGAGACTTTCTAAACCCATATTCTATGAGTGTAGTACTCAGCTTGCNCAACTTGTGATACCAGGCTCTTGGGGATTGCTTTAGACCATAGATAGCCTTTCTTAGTCTTAGTACCTTTCCCGGAGCAATGGTGTTCTCAAGGCCCGGTGGTGGTGTCATGTACACCTCTTCCTTCAACTCTCCTTGTAAGAAGGCATTTTTGACATCCATCTGCCACAACTCCCAAGATAGGTTAGTGGCCAAGGAGACAACTACCCTTACCGTGTGGAGTTTGGCTACTGGTGCGAATGTGTCTTTGTAGTCTTGGCTGTATGTTTGGGTGAAGCCGCGAGCCACAAGTCGAGCCTTGTATCGTTCAATGTTTCCATTGCTCAAGTACTTGATTGTGAACACCCATTTGGAGCTTACGGCTCTCTTTCCTGGTGGAAGGACAGCTTCATCCCAAGTGTGATTGCGTGTCATGGCCTCAACCTCATCATCTACCGCTCCAAGCCATACTTTGCTTTCTTTTGCTTCATCATAAGTGTTTGGTATAGAATGTTCATCTATCTTTCCAAGAAACGCTTGATGATCAACCGATAGGTTAGCAAGTGAACACACAGCTTGTATTGGGTGAGCTATGGCTTGATTGTTATAATAGACTCGTTTGTCCTTCCAAGTGGATGGATGTGTCCGAACCCGGGTACTCCGACGCAACTGAGCTGCTTGTTGTGGAGCTGGAGACGGATTAGTGGCCAATGATTCGACTTGTTCCTCTGATGGTCCCTCGTTTTCCGTGCTGTTCTCCCCCTCCGGCTCTGGAACCACAATGTCCGCTTGATCACTAGGACGTTCGGCCATAGGCGGCGGCTGAGATGGTGCGGGTTGGCCGGTACGGTCAGGTGAGTCAGGTGGAGTATCCTGGGACAATACATGAGGCGGGCTAGATGACACTCCAAGGTGGTCAAGGAGAAACTTAAGACTGGCAGCTTTATCGGTTGGAGTGGCCAAGTCTTCAAGGTCGGCCCAATCTCTTTTGTCGAAATAGCCTTGTCCTTCAAGGAATTTGACATCACGGGAGACAAATGTGCGATGTTGGATGGGGTCAAAGCATTTGTAGCCCTTTTGTGTGGTGGAGTAACCAAGGAACATACACTTGGTACTCTTAGCCTCTAACTTGTTCCTCATCTCGCCGGGTACTAAGACAAAACAAACACACCCAAACACTTTCAAATGACTAATGGATGGTTTAAATTTGTTCAATACCTCAAATGGTGATCGGTCTTCCAAGATCTTAGTTGGAATCCTGTTTATGAGATAGCAAGCCATCATCACTGCATCTCCCCAGTATCTCTTAGGTACATTGGTGTGAAACATCATTGATCTAGCCACTTCCATGAGATGTCGGTTTTTTCTTTCGGCCACACCATTTTGTTGAGGTGTGTATGGGCAACTTGTTTGATGGATAATGCCATGTTTAGCTAGATGTTCTTTGAACCTATTACTTGTGTACTCACCTCCATTATCTGTTCTAAACACTTTAATCTTAGCATTAAATTGATTAGTAACATAATTATGAAAGTTTGTAAAAGCATCAATCACACGATCCTTAGATGGAAGCAATGTAACCCATGTATACTTGGACTTTTCATCAATAAAGGTCACAAAATATCTATTATTGTCTCTAGAGACACATGGGGAGGTCCAAACATCTGAATGAACTAAGTCAAAACAATTTTCATAAAAGGTAGTGGACTTAGAAAAAACAGTTTTACAATGCTTCCCAAGGATACAAGCTTCACAACTAGAATGATCAAACATAACATATGGTATCATCAACTCAAGAGCTCGAGAATGAGGATGTCCTAGTCTAGCATGCCACAATACATTAAAAGAAACACCAAGAATAAGAACTAAGAGAACATGATTTAGGTGAGCTTGGTGAACTCTCTTCAAGAATATAAAGGTCATCTTTGGTTCCACCTTCACCAATCAGTTTTCCAGTCTCAATATCCTGAAAGTAAACATCATTAGGCCCAAATATAGCATAGCAATTAAGATCATTAGTAGCCCTTTTTACCGACAAAAGATTAGAGGTGAACTTTGGCATGTAAAACGCCTTGGACTCTTTATTAAATAGCCTAAGGTTACCAATCCCTTGAATTGGAATTTTATCTCCATTAGCTATCATAACATTACCCTTAACCGGTTCAATATTGTTTAGAAGATTCAAATTGCTAATCATGTGATGTGATGCACCCGAATCAACAACAAGTGAACTATTAGGTTTAAGGGTTAAGAAGGTTTTACCAGACTCTTTAAGGGCCAAAGACTTGATGAAGGCCTCCAAGTCAGATTTCTTCACATACTCCTCGGACATTGTCTCCTCTCCACTCTTAGATGAACCGGTTCGGCCTTGTTCCTCTTTGGAGTGAGTTAGGTTAGCTCTTGGGTCCTTGGTTGTATGGTTGTTACTTGGTCGTAAGTGTGGATGAAGAAACCAGCATTTTTCTTTGGTGTGGCTCTTCCTCTTGCAATGCTCACATCCTCCCTTAGACCTTCGGTCCTCCTGCTTGTACACTCCTTTATTAGCCGTAATGAGCTCCCCCTTACCACTGAAGAGACCAAGAGAGCCTTGCTCCTTTTGAATCTGCGAACACACGTCATCTAGGCTAGGGAGCTTATCCGATCTTAGGATGTGTTTTATGAGGTCGTTGAAAATAGGGTTGAGTGTGAGGAGCAGGGCGAAGACTTTGTCTTGTTCCCTTCGCTCATTAAGAACCGCCGGGTCCATGGTGTTTGGCCTAAGCATTTCGAATTCGGCCCAAAGTGACCTGAACTTGCCGAAATGCTTGTTAAACTCCATGTCTTCTTGGCTCAAGTCGTTGATAGCCCTCCTAACTTCAAAGACTCGAGTGAGGTTGGAGACATTGCCAAAGAAATTATTGAGGGTCTCCCATAGCTCACTTTCCGTCCCGCAATATGAGTATGCTTCGAGTATGGGGCTTCAAGTGAGTTCTGGAGTATAGAGAGGACAGTTTGATCTTCTTGAAACCATTTGGCCTCTTCATCAGGTTTGGCCTCCTCTCCATCTTCTTTGGTGGTTTCTTTTCCACCTTCTTCGGTGGCTTTCTTTAGAGCCGTGTTTCCTTCGATATGGCTCCAAAGTCTGCGGCCACATAGTGCGGTTTTGGTGGTCCTTGACCACAAGAGGTAGTTTCCTCCTTTGAGAACTGTCGGCAAGACAAGAGGCTTGGTGTTTTCCATGGCTAATTGTTATGGACCGTTGGGTAAACCGTTTGTCCGGCAGGTAACAGTGAGATAGCACAATAGAATAGCGAACAAGAGTTGAGAATTGGAACAAAGAATAGAGAATATGACTCAGTTTGTCAAGAACAACAACCTGGCTCTGATACCATGTTAGAATTGCGGAATATAATGTAGAGAATGGAGAGAATTGAGAGAGAATGAGAGAGTTAGAACAAAAGACTTAATTAGATTATTTCTTAGGTTTGTTACATGGCTTAATATAGAGAGACAAAGGGCATATAGCCGTTAGATACAAAGAAAGGAAGACATTGACTTGTGTGGGCATGTCTTGGTCCTTATTAATGGCGAAAGCGACCTGCCCTTCCCTTGGTTGACTCGCCTACCACTTGCACACCAAGGTAAACATGTGACTCTTCTCTTCACTTAGATATTTATCCTCCATCTTCTCGATCCTTCTTCTCCTTGGGCCTTAACAACCCCAAGCCTCTTCTTTATTTTGCGAACCGGTCCATGGCCTATTGATCTTGGCTGTACGGACACTTGTACGGCCGTTTGTACGGACACTCGTACGGCCGGCCTTGATCTCATGTCCTTCTTCCCTTAGATCAATATTTGACTAATTATAACAGTTCCGGTTGAATTTGGACTGTATAGATACCACTTTTTACCCATTTTGTCCCGAAACAGGCTAGGGTCATAATGTGACATTCCAATGCATTTGACTAATTGTATGAG
>NW_010922016.1:0-468 GCF_000633955.1 Camelina sativa
CGGTATTGCGGGATTCGGGGACAAATCCTTATTGGTGGGGGAGAATTATAACATTCGCGAACCAATTTTTGTAAATTTGGTGTGGGTGTCGATCGACACCCTTGGTGGCATCGATCGACACCATGTTTTTCCGGTTTGGTCGGGTTTGATTTAATTGCTGATTGATTCGGTTTGGTTCAAGGAAATCCCTAATTCGTGTTTTAAGTGTCTGAGACGAATGAAGGGTTTCAGAAAGTCTCTTTGGTCGCCGTTGAGTGGAAAAGAAAGAGAGAAAAGAGAGAAAAACGTTCTTGAGATTTTCTGGGCTTGTTCTTGGAGATTTTGGAGAGATCTGAGGCAGTAGAAGTGTTAGCTGTTGCTGGAAACGAAGGGGGAGCTTCTGGAGGTGTTGTTTTCCACGTTTCTCAATTCAATCTTCCTGTTCTTGAGGTGAGTGCTTGACCATGGTTGATCTAAGCATGAGATCTC
>NW_010922016.1:2041-10499 GCF_000633955.1 Camelina sativa
AAAAAAAAAAACGGGAAGGGTTGTTTCAATTTTCCATTTTGGATGTCCAGTTTTAAGTGGTCTATGTATTGAATTTTTCATAATTAGCTTTGCTTTTTCCCTTTTGATTAGGTTACAACTTACAAGTATCTTTTGTAAGACTAGGTTTTGAACTCACGCTACGCGTGGGTTTATTTGATATATTTCAATAAAAATTATATATGATTAATGATGGTATTGAAATATTATCTTATAAAAAAATTTAAATTAGTATTAAGGAAAAAAGTAAATTTCAGATACACAATTTTTAAAAATATAAAAATCAGTTTTGTTATAAAATTAAATTTGATTGAAAAAATCATGAATTTAACTCGACGTCCAGGCGAGGCGGATCGAACTGGTGACCTCACATATCCTAAACCATTTCTTTGACCGCCAGGAAAAGAAACAATTTTATAATCATGAATTTATCTCATTTTTCATATCTAATTGATCGTTACCATCTATGTTTCGTGTTTTTATTCAATGTTTCTTATTCTTCATATTATTTATTGTCATTTTCATTATCAAATTTTATGATAATTGTCATCGTTACTTTTACCGTCTGGTTTTTCATTATACTCTTCTTATTTTTTTTCTTCCTCGTCAACTTCTTCACATTTTTCCACTAAAAAACTTTTTTTACCACTCAATTTTTTAACCATCAAACTCCAAGACCAAAATCATTTCTTTTTTTTATATAAAATTTGTGTAATTCATGAAGACCAGCATAGTCAACACATGCACCCAATTATTGATAATTCCATCTATATACTTATTCGGTTTTAGATCCACACGTATTGAAACTTCTCAAACCAAAATCCTTACTTGCAGAGAAAGTAATATGAACACATGTATAGTTAATTAAAACAACTTTTCATCGATCCTTCTTCTTTAAATTCAAATAACATCAAATCAAGGTCTTGCGACGTCAATCCTTCTTTCTTATACTTAAAATAAAAATTTTACTGCAAGAATATCAAATCATCTGTAAAGTCATACACAAAAAAAATGTTTTACAGCTTATAAGAGATATAAAGCAAACGAAGATAAGTAAGATATTTTCAACATATTAAAAAAATTTGATATATAATATTTAGTCATTCTTAAACTTTTAAAATTTTAATAGAGATTAAATATTTTAAATATTTTAAACTTTAAATGCAGTTTAAATATTTGTAACATTTTTTTAGAGTTAAATATTAATGATACTTTAACTTTTTATAGAGTTTAAATAGTTATAATATTTTAATTTTTTATGGAGGTATTTATAATATTTTAAAACATGCTATAAATTTTAAATACAAACCTTTAAAAAATTTAATTGTTAAAATAAATCAAATAAAACTTTTAAATTTGAAAACCTGATAAATCAAGCTTCCTGCTAATTTACAGTTAAAACATAGGGAAATTACCTAGAATATTGCATAAAAGTAGGTTTATTACTAGACTAACATGTTGAGATTTCTGCCTTACTAGAATAACACATAAAAGTTTGCAAATTACTTCTATATCTGAGTTGTGTGTTTTATTACGATTTATGCCATTCTCTTTTAAAACGAAGATCTTAAAAGGGGAAAATAAAAAGATCATAAACCTAAGTCGATCCCTTGAATCTTTGTGTTGTTTGTCTTACGATTGTTGGGTTGAGATCAGCTATTTTTAGATAGCTTGCGGCGTGAAAAGAATCTGTGTGGAGGACGTTTGGCTGGAGGACCACTGACGGCGAGTTGACGGCGAGGTGGTTTGAAGTAGAGGAGGAGGGAAATAAAGCGATTTGCTCAGAGGTAAATTTCTATATCGTGGTTTAGTCTCTATTGCTTACTGTTTTCTTATACCCGAGTATTACATAGTAGGCCTTGTATATTGTATGTTAGTTTTCTGTATGTTGTTGAGCTCTGTTTTTCGGAAGATATTTGTGTGACTTCATGTTGCTTCATTGCTAATCTAAGCAACAAATGTTTTGTGATATTGAATTAATAACTAAACTAAAGCTTCTGTCGTAGATATGGGGTCAAGCAAGAGGTATCCAAGTAGGTTGTATGGGGTTGGTAATTTTCCACTGCCGATGAGAAGCATGCACCACGATTGTAGTTTGTCCAATCTTGGTGGTTTGAAAGGCTTTGTTGGTGATGAGGTGTATGACAAAATAAGAAAGAATTCGCAGCTGGGAGTTCTATTGGATCTAGCCGAATCTGACTACCTGTTTTGTGGGAAGACCATCCATTATCTATTATCCAATCAATTGGCAATAAACATTCCTTCGGAGGTATGGTTTTTGGTTGGAGGAAAGCCGCTGAGGTTCTCTCTATATGAATATGAAGAAATTAGTGGTTTGAATTGTGAGAAGATTGATGAAACAGAGTTTGAAGTCGATCATACACCTTTATGGGCGGCTTTAAAGGTGAAAGCTTTTAATGGACCCAACTGGGAGGAGCTAGTTGAGGGTTTGAGAAGCTGCCGTGGGTGGTCTGATGAAATGAAGACGCAGATAGCTCGGTTGTATCTTGTTCATGTTGGAGTGCTTGGTTTATCAAGGAACAGTCGGATTCCTCTGGAATACGCTAAAAGGGCGTTGAATGAAGAAGCATTTGAGAGTTTTCAATGGGGTAGGGTTGGATTCAAGAGTTTAGTTGATTCCATCAAAGTCCTTGGGTTACCTAACAATGCTTATACCCTCCATGGATGTGTCCATGTATTGCTGATATGGGCATTTGAGAGCGTGAAGGTGCTGGGGGCTAGCTACGGGAATGTAAGAGAAGGTGTAGATTTGCCTCTGTTAAGGTGGAGAGGAGGGAGGCCAAGGAAGGATATCGAAGCCTTCATATCCGGGAGCAAACTCCTTAATAATGGGGAGGTATGCCTTCAATTTACGTATACATTATTTGTCTGCATTTTTTCTTTGTGATAGATTATTAAAAGTTATGGTATCTGAAATGCAGCTTCAGGTGAAGCATTTAGTACCTAAACCTTTGGAGTTCATATATCCAGATTGGCCAGGACAGTATTGTATGTATGGTGTAGGAGAAGGTTTGAAGAAGAAACTGGATAATCTGCTGTTAGACGTGATCAATGGCGAAGTGGATGAAAGAGAATGGGATTGTGTAAAAAAAAGGAAGGGGGAACATACGAAGAAGAGGGAGAGGAGGCAACATGTTGCAGGGGTAAGTGACGATGATTTCCTTGAAACAGCCCCAACCAGCATCCGTAATGTCCCCAATAATGCGAAGGAGCAGAAAGAAAGTGTTGGGGACAAATGTTCAGCAGAGAAGGCGTCTGGAGATAAGTATTCAGGTGTGCAGGGTGAAGATGGTAGTGGAAGGTTATTTACTATGGTTGAAACACTAGGGGCGAAAATGGATAATATTCAGATATCGTTTTCTAGAGCAATAGCGGAAGTTGTGTTCAAACTTCAAGGTATGGAGAGTAGGATGGGTAACTTTGAGAGTGACGTTCAACTATTGAAGAAAGTTGTTATCAACACAACGGATGGAGGAGCGCATACGCAAGGACCTCTTACATTAAGAAATGACGAACAAAAAATAGAGGAGGTATGATCTGCGTACCGTATTGATAAAATTGTTATTATATATCTATTGTTCAGTATGAAGTCTTTGTATTTATCTATTCGAGGAAACAATATCAATTTCAGTTTTGTGAAGTTGTATAATTTTGTAATTATTTTGATATATGATTTTTTTCGTACACACAATTTAGCAATTTGTATACTTTGTCTCTAGTTTAACAGCGTCATATTATATTTCAAATGTCTTGTATATAACGTCAAATACATGTCTTTTGTTTCAAGTCATGGCTATATCAGATAAAGCATTCGGACAAGGATGGTTATAAAGTTGCTAGTTGTGTTAGGAATCCGTTAGCCATTAAGGATAAGGTCATGTGGTCTGGGAGTATTAAAATCGAACCAGAGGACAGTGTAGAGCGAATTCCAAAGCAGATGGTAGACAGTGTACAGCGTGTCAAAAGAGTACAGAGTTGGGAGACAGAGGAAGGCGATAAAAGAGCAAAGTATAATGACAAAGTTGATGGAGCAGGTGCTCAACCCGTTCCTATTAATGTTATCCATCCGGTAAGTGGTGGTAACCCTGGCTCGTCGGATCGAAAGTGCGAATCTGTTGTGGATTTAACCAAGGGGACCAGCAGTCCTGCATCGTCTCATACAGTGAAAGATAAGGAGAAAGCCAGGTATTTTGCATATTTGTTACAAAAGGTGTTTCCTCCATCAAGAGAGCTTGATCTTCTATTAGTAGATCCAGTGGGCACCAACATAGGGTTAAACCCTAATGACGAATCAATGCGAGCTGCATTAATGACCCGACGTGAAAGCCACATTGTAGTCCTATCTCCCGCAGTGTACGATCCTTTTAGTGAGGCAAGTCCTGAGAAAATTGCAAAGCTGATGTCCTTCCTAACTGATGATTTGTAAGTCTTCATTTAGAGTTGTATATAATTAGTGTCTATATTCGGATTTGAGGACTACGATCTATAACTGATTTGTTAATTTTGGTATTCAGGGCTAAAGTACCTTGCACTGGAAATGCCGAATTTTATTTTCGCCTCCTGACCCCTAAACAATTGTGGCCAACTACAACATTCGGCTGGTTATGGGATGCGGTAAGCTTCGTAGCATAACATTTGACGCAGTTAACTATGGTATACTAATGCCTGATAGATGTCACTCGTGTTGCAGCACATGGTTACATGTATGCATATGTTCCGTATTAGGGGGACGCAAACGCCATCCCCATATAAAACAGATCGTATTGCTTTTCTCGATCCTTTGTTTGTTAGTATGTGGGCATTCGAATTCCCTAAAATGGAAGCCTCTAATCAATGGGTTTTTGGAGAAGGTTATTTTGAGACGTACGTGGGAAGGCTGCCAAAATACGGAATGACAAACAAGGTGTGGGTTGACGATGTAGACACCCTGCTCTTCCCATACAACCTCGATAACAACCATTGGGTAGCCATCGAAGCTGACTTAGTCCAGCGGAGGCTAAGAGTTTACGATAGCATAAACAGCGGTAGAACCGACGAGAGTCTACAAAAGAAGTGCAAACCGTTCGCAAAAATGATCCCACGCTTGATACAAGCATATAACCGGAGGTACAAAGATGAGCATATCGGGGCGGCGGCATTTAGTTACTACCGGGTGAAAACACTCCCACAGAACTATCAACAAGGTGACTGTGGTGTGTACACGTTGAAGTGCTTAGAGTGTATAGCTCTTGGAGTAAATTACACAGGCCTATGTGATGCGGCCATGCCTTCTATTAGGATGAAACTTGCTGCAGACGTGTTTGATGAGGTCCCAGACCGAGACTGCTTTCTCCAACTAGATGCTACGTCGGAGACAGTAGATTATCCGGAAGCTGAGTTCAACTCGGGATCAAAAAGTTGAAGAGGTTCCATGTACATTACCGGAGCAGTATGATTTTGCAAAATTGAAGATTGGTTTTACGCGTGTTGCTAATAGAAGATGCGTGTTTGGTCATTTTTTTGGTAACATGTGGGATTTGAGGATGTCGTTCTTAGATTTTCCGAGGTCTGGTCACTCACATAGCTCCTATCGGTTGTTTGTAAACCCTCTTCAGGTGTAGTGTTTTTTGTATATTGGAGGGTCTAGATATGTATCATTATGACGTCTTTCTAACCAGTATTAGTATATGTTAGGCCTTTATCAGATGTGTACGTACCATCAGCTAAGTAACGGCCTTATTATGGTCTGTGTACACACGTACGTATATTCATATGTGTACGTACCATCAACTAAGTAACGGCCTTATTATGGTCTGTGTACACACGTACGTATATTTATGGTCTGTGTACACACGTACGTATATTCATCAGTGTACGTACAATCGATTTTCTAACGTTATAGACTTGATTTTTAGGTCCATGGTTGGTGCTTAGTTTCTATCCATTTTGAGCACACTAACTTGTCCCTACTGGCAATCCTATGATATGATGAGCGTGATGTGATTAAATTGTATTCAAATTCAGCGAACCATAATCATCCTAACAGACTGTTACGGATCATATGGACCACCTGCGTGAAAGTAATAAGTACAACCAGGAAGAATGTTTATTTGCTACTTAATTTATCGGACCAATAGCAGCTTCGTAGACGTCCATCGCGAACTTCTTTCGGAAATTGTCAATATTGTTGTCGGTGATCTTCAAGCAATCAGTCATCGGTTTGCCCATGCTCAACAGTTCTAAAAACTTCATAGTAAAAGGTCCACAATCTCCCGTCCTCAAGTTTTGTCCTACTTGGCTAACCCTTTCAGCGGTAAATGGATCGAGAGGGTAATTGACATCGATAACCCTCTGAAGTAGGTACGGTATCATCTCACACACCGGCTTGATCCGGGACATTGCAAGAGTTTCTCTGGAGGAGGTCATCAAAGGATCGTAAATGGAAACATGTCTCTTTATAAGATTTATGCCCACTCCTACCCAATGCTTAGATTTCCAGTTCATTGGAGCATATATAACGTCGACATCTGTAACCCACTTCAACCTTGGTTCGTGGTGCATCCTTTCCCCATTGACGATGTCAATGAGTACTTTGTCCCATCTGAAATTCCGTTTCGCCGTGCTCCTGTTGAATGCTTGGAACCTTCTTGTCAACTCGTAAAAGAGAACGGAGTCCAAAATTACGGTCCTTTGTTTTATCATTTCTTCTCCGTTTTTGTGCCACAGCGTTAGGGCAATCATCTCCATGTGCTGCAGATGCAGTTAAACGCAAACCGGTCGGATTTAAATCCAACAAGAAACCATGAACACCCCAAAATCGTGTAGTTAAAGTTTAAAATATGTACCTGACTATGGACCCATTTTTGGGACGATATAAGAGTAGAGAAGAATAGGATATCTGCCTTGCGGAATCCGAAAAAGGTGTGTACCCTGCGAAATTTTGTAATTATGAATATCCTATATCAATGATTGAGCATATCAATATGTCATCGGAGTAATATATACTACACTTACACATTATCTTGTTTTATCATCTCGGTGAATTTGGCGAATTTCCCATCAGCAACATCTTCCATAGGGTCGTATGAAACCGACCCTGCTTTTATCACTATGGCTTCGGATGGTTGACTCGCACGTATCTCCATTATCACTTCTTCTGCGCGTCCTGTTTCATCCACAATAATAACCGACTGCGGCACTAAATTGTCTGAGTCACCGGGAATACATTCCTCCCCGGGACTTTGATCTGGTTGACCTCTAGTCTCTTTACAGCCCTCTTCGACATCGCGTTCGTTGGGTATTGCTTGGTCTCCGGCCTAATAAGATGCACGTACATAGATTAGTTGTGACGTACACTGGACCATCTAAGTAGACACTATAAATATGGCAAATATTCGAAATAAAAAATAATTTTGCACTATTGGAGGTTAACTGTTGTTTCTATTTGTACATGTCCATCAGTTTTGTTACAGCCCTCCTCGCCATCGCTTTCCTTTTGTAGTGCTTGGACTTCGGCCTAATAAGATGTACGTACATAGATTCATACTTACGTACACTAATGTCACAAATACTCGAAATCATCAAAGTTAGACACTTGCCTCTTGTTGACCGTCAACTGCAGTTTCATTTTCTACAGGTATTTCGGTTTTGTTACAACCCTCATCTGACTCGCCTTCCTGACGTCTTATGTCCCCTCCGTTACTGTTAAACCACTCGACTTTCCCGCCTTCTTGATGCAGTTCTTCCCCATCCTCCTATTCAAAATAATGAAACTTTTAAGACGCGTGTTCGTAGTAGGAACTTGGTACAAGCTCAATTTTTCACACGTGTAGATTAGAGGAGATAAACAAATAACCGAATATATATGAGACCCACAGATGGTTATCCCTTTTATGGTTACTTCCTGACCTACCATTTTGTTACAATGCAGATCAGGTTCCATTTTAGTATTCAGCTGCAGCAATATCTGTTCAATTAAAGGTGGACAATGCTTTATTACGAATATAGTGTTGTAATCTCCATTCCGTGTCAAATACTTACATCGGATACGGTTTTAGTTGGTGATAGCTCGACAGCAATGGCCCCCGCGTCATAATCTTGGCGACACTCATTAAGTCCATTGTCCGGGGATGGTTCGTTCATGCCACAGTCGTTATTATCGGTTACCCACTCATTAATATGAGTACGGGTTGTATCCTACGGTCAAATATATAAAGCGTATATGATAGGTGCATAAGCAAAAACACCCCCATTACGTTGATTGAGTCGCATTCTAAAGAGGATCTTGTTGTCCATTACCTGGCCTCCAACTAAAGAATCACCACTGACAGAGTGTTGACCATCTATGGCATCCTTCGAACGATCAGTATTCCGATCACCCTGTGCACACCACAATAGCAACATAATTTAATATATGTAAGTAGTGAAAAAATTACAACCC
>NW_010922017.1:0-422 GCF_000633955.1 Camelina sativa
ATATGTACTTTGCAAGCTTGGTTTATTTGTACTACCTTTGATTTTATAAATCTGATATATCAGGGAATTGGCAACTCTATTGCTACTTGGCAATCTTGTCGCCTTGTTCTATCTGGTTTATATCTGTATACATTGGAATCAGAGAAGTCACTTGATTATCAACGTTATTTATGGTTTGTGCTATTTTCTTTAACGTGCTTTCTCTCTCTTCTCTTTTTTTTTTCCTTTGTTCTTTTGTTTTTTCAAGCGCTCTTTTCTACTACAGAGACTTTTGCATATGTTACAAAACGACATTTAAAGTATAAACTTAAATGTGCAGCATGGCTGGTAGGCAAGTGTTCGAGGTTCCACCTGCAAATGTTGGTGGTTCCCCATACTGTCTTGCTGTCGGTATAAGGGGAACAGATCTTAAAAAGGTACGC
>NW_010922017.1:2242-10481 GCF_000633955.1 Camelina sativa
GGCATAAATGGTTCAATTGGTAAACCAATGATACGTGAAGGCCAGGGACTGGACATCTTTGTCCGGCGCAGCCTAAGAGATGTTTTTAAAAAAGTCCCAACAGTTTCAGTTGAGGTTAAGGTACGAGTTTACTTATTCGCTATATTTTTGACGTACTTTATATTTGCTTTCGGTGTCAAGAACCTAGACTTTGAACAAAGTAAGTTTGTTTGCTGTTTTTGCCTCTTGTATAGCTAGACCATATATGACCATACTTATAAACCTTCTTATCTTATAAGGATTGCCTTACTATCTGAGACCAAAGATGGAATAAACACAATTTTATGTTAATCATTGTCTTCCAGGGAAGCTTGAACTTGGAATTGTAAATTATTTATATTAACTTATTTTCTCAATATATTCTGTGCAGATTGATTTCTTGCATGCTGTGATATCTGACAAAGAATATGATATTATTGTAAGTTGCACAACCATGAATTTGTTTGAGGAGCCAAAGCTACCTCCAGATTTCCGTGGCAGCAGTTCTGGTCCCAAAGCTAAAATGCGTCTACTGGCTGACAAAGTTAACTTGAATAGTCAGATGATAATGTCACGTACAGTTACCATACTGGCTGTTGATATCAATTATGCTCTTCTCGAGTTACGTAATAGTGTTAATGAAGAGTCACCATTAGCTCATGTTGCGGTACGTGCTTCTGAGCCTGATTCCTCTATATCCTTGTACATATTGTCCTCTAGGAACTATATCACATATCTAAGATACCAATCTGTCATTCACAGCTTGAAGGATTATGGGTATCCTACAGGATGACGTCACTATCTGAGACAGACTTGTATGTGTCAGTTCCTAAAGTTTCTGTTCTTGATATCCGTCCTAACACGAAGCCTGAAATGCGATTGATGCTCGGCTCATCAGTCGATGCTTCCAAGCAAGCTTCCTCTGGATCTTTTCCCTTTTCTCTGAATAAGGGAAGCTTTAAGCGAGTCAACTCTAGGGCTGATCTTGATTTTGACGCACCATGTTCAACAATGTTGCTGATGGATTATAGATGGCGAGCATCCTCTCAGTCATGTGTTTTGCGGGTTCAACAACCTCGTATCCTAGCTGTTCCTGACTTCCTTCTTGCGGTTGGTGAATTTTTTGTTCCAGCTTTGCGTGCAATAACAGGAAGAGACGAAACATTAGATCCAACAAATGATCCAATCACCCGAAGTCGTGGCATAATTCTCTCTGAGCCTCTCTATAAACAGACGGAAGATGTTGTGTACTTGTCCCCGTGTAGACAGTTAGTAGCAGACTCATTAGACATTGATGAGTATACTTATGACGGATGCGGAAAGGTAGTATCTTTGAGTGAGCAAGGAGAGAAGAATTTAAACATAGGACGATTAGAACCCATCATAATCGTTGGACATGGAAAGAAGTTGCGGTTCATCAATGTGAAAATTAAGGTTGAGCTCTTCTCTTTTAATCAGTTTAATATTAAATTATATAATTATACATTTTTCAAGCGCTTATAGAGTGAAGAGGAGAAAGGAACTTTCTTGTTATAATCATTGCTCTACACTCGCCTTTTTCTAAAATTGGAGAAAGAACTTTCTTTTTCTAATCATTGCTCTACACTCGCCTTTTTCTAAAATTCGTGATTTATGCTAACTGTTTATTTTCTAAATTTCCCTTCTATGTGGCAGAATGGACCGCTTCTGAGCAAGTGCATTTACTTGAGTAACGATAGTAGCTGTTTATTTTCTCCGGAAGATGGTGTTGACATCTCAATGTTAGAAAACGCCTCATCAAATCCTGAGAATGTGCTTAGCCATGTGCACAAATCATCAGATGTTTCAGACGCTTGTCAATATGATTCGAAGTCTGGTCAGAGTTATACCTTTGAAGCTCAGGTATGTTTACTTGGAGATTTTGTTTTACTCACTGGTTTATTTAAGTTTTGAGTGCACTTTATAGTGGTTTTTTGTCTCTTTGTTTAATGGAAAATTAAAAATGATAACATTTGACTCATAACATTTGTTACATAGAGGTCACTTCCTCAACCTTCTCCAGAATCTACCACAAATTCTGGATACCAGGCTATCTGATTAATGGAACCAGAAATTCCTGTCTTGCTGTATTTGTTAAATTCATAGCTTGTTTTTGTGCAGGTTGTTTCTCCTGAGTTCACCTTCTTTGATGGTACAAAATCATCTCTGGATGACTCCACTGCTGTAGAAAAGCTTTTGCGAGTGAAATTGGATTTTAATTTTATGTAAGTGCAGCGTTCTCTATACCATAGTATCAGTGATTTAAGTCTGTCAACCCATTATCTCCGCAGACACTAATATGATTGCTTGATTACTATCTATATGACTGTATAAGGAAATGATTCTACTACTAGAGTAACCCCCATCTGACCTCCACTACATCCTGCTCATGACTTTGAAAACAAACTGTTTTCTTAACTAATTGCAGAAGTGGATCTTCAATTTACTGTTATGTTGTTGGATTTAATCTTGCTCTTCCTTCAACAGGTATGCCTCAAAAGAAAATGACATCTGGGTTCGAGCTTTGCTAAAGAACCTGGTGGTTGAAACTGGTTCTGGTCTTATCATTCTTGATCCAGTTGATATCTCCGGGGGATACACTTCTGTCAAAGAGAAAACAAATATGTCCTTAACCTCCACTGACATATACATGCACCTTTCTTTGAGTGCTCTTTCTCTCCTACTGAACCTGCAGAGCCAAGTAACTGGGGCTTTACAATCTGGAAATGCTATTCCTTTAGCTTCATGCACCAACTTCCACAGGATTTGGGTTTCACCGAAAGGTATGGCATCAGTAAGTTATGTGGCATGGTTTAACCTTAAAGCTGTTTGATTTTTTGGTCTAACCACATTGTCCATCTTTTTTAGCAAGTGTATCAGATATTTGCATTTTTGATTATTTCGTTTTGGGGATGATAAGCAGAAAATGGACCGAGGAACAACCTCACAATTTGGAGACCGCAGGCTCCTTCAAACTATGTCATATTGGGAGACTGTGTGACGTCAAGGTAATATATTAGTGGCTCATCTGGTTACATGTATATCTCGTTGTGATGTATCTTTTCATCAATATTTTTATCCCTACAACAAAGCTAACTATGGTTATAGTCCTTTTTTCTCGTCTACTATTCACAAAAAGTAAATTTTGAAGGTTAGAAAAACGTTATGTTTTATAATGACTATTTATTCAGACTTATAAATAGCATTGAGCTATGTCTATTAAATTCATATGAAACCATTTCCGTATCAAAAATAAGCAAGCTCTTATTATATTGGAGTTGTTTGGTTAACGGGTAGTTGGGTGTAACATGTTGGTGCCAGTGCTTACAACTGTTGAACAAGAGTTTGGTCCAGTGTACATATGTTTGCTTCTTCTGGAAGTTAATCTACATTATATCATTAATTCCCTTAAAATTTTCCTTACAGGGCAATTCCTCCTACACAAGCTGTAATGGCAGTAAGTAATACATACGGGCGTGTGAGGAAGCCAATTGGGTTTAATTGTATTGGCCTGTTCTCTGTTATTCAAGGTTTAGAAGGGGCTAATGTTCCACATTCCCGTGATAGCAATGAGTGTTCCCTCTGGATGCCTGTAGCTCCTGCAGGATACACTGCTATGGGTTGTGTTGCAAATTTAGGAAGTGAGCCACCAGCTGATCACATTGTTTATTGTCTGAGGTCTGACCTTGTATCTTCCAGCAGTTTCTCTGAGTGCATATACACTGTGCCCTCCAGTTCATTATTTGAGTCTGGATTGAGCATGTGGCGTGCTGATAATGTTCTTGGATCATTCTATGCTCACACTTCAACTGCAGAACCTTCTAGACAATATAGCCCTGGCCTCAGTCATTGTCTTCTTTGGAATCCCCTTCAGTCGAAGACATCTCCATTATCTGACCAATCATCGACAAGTGGATCTCAGAGCGAGCAAACAAGCGACCAGACTGGAAGTTCATCGGGATGGGACATTCTCAGGTCAATTTCTAAGGCAACTAGTTATCATGTTTCAACGCCTAACTTTGAGAGAATCTGGTGGGACAAGGGTGGTGATCTTCGTAGACCTGTCTCAATATGGAGGCCTGTACCACGTCCTGGATTTGCAATATTGGGTGATAGCATAACTGAAGGGTTAGTAAATATTTAACCTTTACTTTCTATATTAGCTACTGTGAAGGGACTGTTTTGTTATACAAATGTTGTAACCTTGAGTCCTTCTTCTCTTAGATTGGAGCCACCTGCACTTGGTATACTCTTCAAAGCAGATGACTCTGAGATTGCTGCAAAACCTGTGCAGTTCACTAAAGTCGCACATATTGTGGGGAAAGGTTTTGATGAAGTTTTTTGCTGGTTTCCTGTTGCACCTCCTGGTTATGTTTCTCTAGGATGTGTTCTCTCTAAATTTGATGAGGCCCCACGTGTGGATTCGTTTTGTTGTCCACGGATTGATCTTGTTAACCAGGCCAACATATATGAAGCCTCTGTCACGAGATCTTCAAGTTCAAAGTCTTCTCAATGCTGGAGCATTTGGAAAGTTGACAATCAGGTTGGCCGACCCATTTAATTTAGGATGCTGTGTCTCTTTTCTTTGAAGGCTCCCCCTTTATAATTTAACCGTGAAATTGCTACCATCCATTTTTAGTTAGCTCTAACTACCCACATAGTGAAATTCTCAGTGTCAGTATAAAGGATTTTTCCCTCGTGTTCGACTATAACAGGAACCCCTGAATCTTTTCCTATACTGATAACGGCTGATACCTTGTGTAGGCATGCACTTTTCTTGCGCGTGCTGATCTTAAAAGGCCTCCAAGTCGGTTGGCTTTCGCTGTTGGAGAATCGGTGAAGCCGAAGACACAGGATAATGTAAATGCGGAAATTAAGCTGAGATGCTTCTCCATGACACTTCTAGATGGTTTACATGGAATGGTATGTTATATGGTCAAAGTTATTAGCCAATTTTTTGGAATCCAGTGTTTACATCTTGATCCTATTCTGAATTCTTCCAGATGACTCCTCTCTTTGACACAACTGTCACCAATATCAAACTAGCAACTCATGGTCGTCCTGAGGCCATGAATGCAGTACTCATTTCATCAATCGCTGCTTCAACATTTAACCCGCAGTTGGAAGCGTGGGAGCCGCTTATAGAGCCATTTGATGGAATATTCAAGTAAACACAGTTATTTGTTTTATTTATGATGTGACTTAACTGGAAATAAAACTGCATTTAGTTATAGTATTTCGAATAATATTTTGATTGCTCACTTTCACTTTGTAGGATGGAAACATATGATACTGCTTTGAACCAATCATCAAAGCCAGGAAAACGACTGCGAATTGCTGCTACTAACATTTTGAACATAAATGTTAGTGCTGCAAACCTTGAAACTCTTGGCGATGCTGTTGTGTCTTGGAGAAGGCAATTAGAACTTGAAGAAAGAGCGGCCAAAATGAAAGAAGTGAAGTATTCTTTATTCTAGTTTTGTGTAAGTATAAGTTTACATAATTTCTTACTTACTAATCTCCCGTGGTACAGGAATCCGCCGTCTCTCGTGAGAGTGGGGTTCTTTCAGCTTTTTCAGCTCTTGACGAAGATGATTTTCAGACCATTGTGGTAGAGAATAAACTCGGCCGTGACATATATCTGAAAAAGTTGGAGGAGAACTCAGATGTAGTTGTAAAATTGTGTCACGACGAAAACACTTCTGTCTGGGTTCCACCGCCAAGGTTCTCCAATAGGTTAAATGTTGCAGACAGTTCTAGAGAAGCACGCAATTACATGACTGTACAGATTCTTGAGGCTAAGGTTTCTATACAAGTATTTTAATATCATTTGAAATATTTACAGTGGCCTGTTAGACATTTGTATGGTTAAGATGACACTTCCTTTGTTTTGCAGGGTTTACATATCATTGATGATGGTAATAGTCACAATTTCTTTTGCACCCTACGCCTCGTTGTTGATAGTCAGGGTGCAGAACCACAAAAACTTTTTCCTCAAAGTGCTAGGACAAAGTGCGTGAAGCCTTCAACTACAATTGTCAACGACTTGATGGAGTGCACTTCCAAGTGGAATGAACTTTTTATTTTTGAAATTCCTAGGAAGGTAGTACATAAGGACCAGTTAATATTATTATGCTTACTTTGTTCATATTCTCTATTCCTTCAAGTATGCGGTGTACATAAGCGATTAAGCCTAGAATTAGCATTGAGTTTGAATCGTATATCAAGCCTAGTTACTCTCCCAGTATTCATTCTGATTTAGATGGTTAGTGGTACAAGTTAGATTGGTATGTCTGTCTACAATATTCCTTTTTAAACTGGAAACAGTTGTCATGATTTTGGAATTTATCTTACATGACTAGCTGTTTGTTCATTTGATTGTTATAGGGATTGGCCAGGTTGGAGGTTGAGGTAACAAACCTTGCTGCGAAAGCTGGAAAAGGTTCCATCCTATTATTTCTTAGATCTTTTTTCTTTGACCTGTTCAACTATCCTCTACGTGTGTGTGGTTTTTTTCTTTTTGAGACTGAATTTGCATTGTTTATTTTTCGGTGAGTCCTTGGATTGTCCACACCAGATAGATGAATAAAATATAACTGGACATGTGTTCAAGAGTTCTATAGTCGAGATTGTACAAGTGTTGATAGTTAGCTGTTGATAATGCAGGGGAGGTCGTCGGGTCGCTTTCGTTTCCTGTTGGACATGGGGAGAGTACGCTTAGAAAGATAGCTTCAGTAAGGATGCTACATCATTCAAGTGATGCAGAGAATATAAGTTCCTATACCCTTCAGAGAAAGGTTAGTTGGTTTTCATTTATTCTAGGGTGTGTTTACATATATCTCATGCTTTTATAACATGTATTCTTAATTTTTACTATTTGATTCATGAAATAAAGAATGCTGAAGATAAACATGACAATGGGTGCTTGCTTATCTCAACATCTTACTTTGAGAAGACTACAATACCCAACACACTAAGAAATATAGAAAGTAAGGATTTTGTTGACGGAGACACTGGTTTCTGGATTGGAGTTCGCCCTGATGACTCATGGCATAGCGTTCGCTCGCTGCTTCCGCTTGGTATTGCTCCGAAATCCCTACAAAATGATTTTATTGCAATGGAGGTTTCTATGAGAAATGGAAGAAAGCACGCAACATTCAGATGTTTAGCTACAGTTGTAAATGATTCAGATGTCAATTTAGAGATATCCATATCTTCTGATCAGAATGTCTCTTCGGGAGCAAGCAATCATAATGCATTGATTGCTGCAAGATCTTCATATGTTTTACCATGGGGATGTTTATCAAAGGATAATGAACAGTGCCTGCATGTCCGACCAACGGCTGAGAACCCTCATCATTCTTATGCATGGGGTTCGTGCATCGCGGTGAGTTCTGGTTGTGGAAAAGATCAACCATTTGTTGATCAAGGGTTTCTTACTCGGCAGAATACTGTCAAGCAAAGCAGCAGGGCATCTGCATTTTCTTTGAAATTAAACCAACTTGAGAAGAAGGATATGCTTTTCTGCTGCCAGCCTTCTACTGGGAGTAAACCATTATGGCTCAGTGTAGGAGCAGATGCGTCAGTTCTTCATACAGACCTCAATACACCTGTATATGATTGGAAAATTTCTATATGTTCTCCTTTGAAGCTAGAAAATAGACTTCCTTGTCCAGTCAAATTCACAGTGTGGGAAAAGACGAAAGAAGGCACATATCTTGAGAGACAACATGGTGTAGTATCATCAAGGAAGAGTGCGCACGTATATTCGGCAGATATTCAGAGACCTGTGTATCTTACGTTAGCTGTCCATGGTGGTTGGGCTTTGGAAAAGGTTGGCCACAATATTCTATAGTAGAAACTACGCACACATGAGAACATCACTGAGATTAATTTTTCTCTTGTAGGATCCTATTCCTATTTTAGATCTATCTTCAAGTGACAGCGTGTCATCCTTTTGGTTCGTCCATCAACAGAGCAAAAGGTTTGTAACTCTATTAACTCTTTTCTTTTTTCAGCTCTCATATTTTGAAATTGTTAATCCTTTATGTGTACTTATTACCCCAAATGTTTGATTATATACATTTGTATTGTTATGTTGAATAAATGCTTGTTAAAAAATGGGGTTAAGGTTATGGCTCTGACCATGGATGGTGGATAAAAAAATATTCATTGGTTGCAGTAATTATATTTCGTTTTGTAT
>NW_010922018.1:0-2458 GCF_000633955.1 Camelina sativa
TCTAGCTAGAGCTTATGAGATGAATGTGCTTCATTTTCCAGGTTACAATCTTGTGGTTCCATTGTTTTTGGATAACTACTCTGAGCCAGGTTCGTATAGTTTGATCCAAAAACTAACATCCAATTGTTCACAGATAGCTAATTCGATTATAGTTTAACTACTCAAGAGTAAAATGCAGCTGCTAATGATTTCGTTCGCCGTGTTCTCTGAACGAGTCATTCGGAAACCCAGGATGCACACTGGTAAAGCTCAGGGTGTACTTGTTCTTGGACAGACGTGTCCAGAAGAGCAGCACCATTCTGCAAAGACCAACAGCAACGTTGACAGACAAAGAGCGTGAGCGCATTTGCGTTTTCACAGCCTCAACAAGCCTCATCCATGAGCAAACAAAGTCAGTCAAGGCTTGAATGATGGAGGCATGTTCAGCTGCATGGGGCCGATCATGAGGAAGACCGACCACGGCCTCGGCCGAGGGGCCGAGCATGGCCTCACCGAGCCAAGGCCGACCCTATCCTCGGCCAAGGGACCGAGCATCGCCTCGCCAAGCCGAGGAGCGACCACGGCCTCGTCCAAGAGGCGACCACATCCTCTTCCCGGCTGCTGCACACATCCTCGGTCCAAAACAGTGGACCACGTCATCTAATGTAGCATTGGCAAAGGGTACTTTCGCATAGCAGCATTGGCAAATACATGTCAAAAACGCACAACAGCCTAAAACGCTCCTAAGTATAGGATGACATCTAAAACAAGTACATTACTCCAAAACCCAGCAAGGTTCATCATAAGACACACAAAAGCTACAAAGTCATCCCATATTCGCCACAATGCAAAAACCCGAAATGTTAGTAAGGATACAAACCATCCAATACTACAAACAAAAGTCTTAAAGGGACTAAAAGTAAACTAAATCACGAACGAAGAGGAGTGGTCACTCATCGGCCTCCTCATCCTCATTGGCCGCACCGTCGTCCTCTGAAATCCCTAAGGCTCGCCTCACGCCAGAGACAAGCTCATCAAACACATCGCGAGCATCATAAATCAGGATCTTCCTCTCAACTAAGAGCTGCTCCACAGCATCCGGAGTCGGACCGTCAGGCTCGCGAACACGTTCGATGAACTCCAGGTTCGCCTCAATTTCATCGAGGTCCAACATGTTGTCCTTCGCTGTCCCCCCGATCCTAACATGCAACCTGGCGACCTGTCTGGCTCGGCTAGCAGAGCTACGAGCCGCCTCGTTCTTGGCCTTAGCAACGGCCTCTTCGATCTGTGTCCCTGAGAGCCTCAGCATCCAATAGCTTCCTCCTAAGCGAAGCAATCTCCTCCTTGTCCTTCGCATGCCTCGAAGACGCTCTCAACGGCTTACCACTCAACTCTTCCGAACTCTTCTTCGCAGAAGCAATGTCGTCCTCAAGAGCTCGGTTCCTCTCAGCAAGCTTGACGCTGGCCTTCTTAGCGTCGCTGAGCTCATTATCATGAGAGCGAGAATCCTCCTCAAAACAAAAGGCCATTTGGTCCAGCTGAGTAGAAAGCTGCATAAAAAACAACAACATAGGAAATGCTATCAAAAACCAAAGGGAGCTAAGTAACAATAGCAAGTACAAGGAAGGAGAGAGATCAAACCTCAGCAACTTTGGCTTTCGCCAGCGCAAAAGCCCTCTCGCCAGAACCGAGAGTCGGTGTAGTGACCCTCACTAAGGGTAGAAATCCCAAAATAAAAATTCGAGGAAATGGCCCGGAAAAGACTTAAGGAAGAAGCGGAAATAAAACAAAGAAGAACGACCATAACAAGTCCGAGGAAAAATTCATGAGTCGGAGAATGGCCGAGCCAAGACTGAAGTGACTGGAGGTGTGATCGAGACCTTAAAGCTGGTCGAAAATTATCAGTCTATGCGGAAATAGCATCCGCGGAAAGTCGGGATAGTCGAGAAAAGTGGTCGAGAAAATCTGTCGAGATGGTCGAGAAAAGTGGTCGAGACAATCTGTCGAGATGGTCGAGACAATCTGTCGAGATGGTCGAGACAATCTGTTGAGTGTCGAGAAAATTGGTCGAGGAAATCCATCGAGAGAGTCGAAGGAATCGACAATGTCCGAGAAACGCCGAGAGAACCGACGATGTCCGAGGCATCGAGAACATTGTCCGGATATTGGTCGAAAGAGCCGATAGCATCCGAAGCATCGAGAGAATTGTCCGGAACTGGTCGAAGGATTATCGACGATGGTCGAGAACTGTCGAGAGTGCCGATAGTCGCGTCCGAGCGATATCGAGAAATCTGAGGATTGTCGAAAGCGTCGGACGAGGAGGACGGAGCTGGTCGACAAAACGCGGAAAACATGTTTTCCCAAGGAATTGACCAATCAGCTTACATGCAAGGCATGCAGAGATAATTTTGGTGGTTTAAGAAGAATGGCGCAAGGAGATTGGGCAGTGTAATGCACGCGCCACATGCAGCCAAATTTT
>NW_010922018.1:4070-7734 GCF_000633955.1 Camelina sativa
GGCTCATTGCTGGTGACCTTTGTGGTCTCGGCATGGGAGATGGTACGGAACGGAACAGATTATCGAAGGGCCCTAGGTGTAAAGAGTTTAGAGCATTCAAGTATTCCTTGTCTAAGTCTATTCGTCTTTACATGCGTGTGTTGTCTAAGAGTCTAGGATAGTTCAAGTATCCCTTGTTTATTCTAGTCGTCTTAGAGAGTTGCGTTTGGTTCAAGAGTCTAAATGTTCTTTAGTCGTCTTGTGTTGTGTAAAGCGATGTCTAGATCATCGAGTCCAGTCGTTGGATCTAACCTTTCTCGCTTGTGTATGGTTTAAATTGCTTCCGCTATGGCTTTTGTTGCGTTGCTTTGATTACTGGCTAGCTTGTTTGCCTTGCTTGTTTTCTTTGCTTGCCGGGGTAGTTGGGTTGGGAAGTTAGTATCCTGTTTAGGAGAAAGGGGTACCCAGGCTCACTGAGTAATCTTAGATTACTCATGATAATATTTTGGTCTTGCAGGGAAGCCTAAGCGAGTTTAGAGCCGGAGCAAACATTAGGGTACCGGATAGGGTTTTACGTGTTCTTTGTAAAATCCTATATTTTGTAAACGGTTATGTTTATTTTCCCGACTATCTTTATATATTGCTTTAATGATTTATTTATGATGAATTATTTTATTAAAGTGATATATATACGGTTTTCAGGAAAACATGGCAAGTTGCAAACGATACTCGGCCTTGTTCGGGCCAACACAACGTGTGCTGTGGGACGCAAGGGTTGCAAAGCCTAAGCAAACCTCGGCCGTGGGCGGAGTCGCGTCCGAGAGGACTGGTCGGGAAGCTGCAGCTTCCGTCCCTCGACCGGACCACCAGGGTGCGGTTCCCACAACAAGTAGCGTCTCGGCGCCGTCCGATGGCCTCCGTGGTCATAGAGCGGTTCGGGGGTGTTACAACGGTGGTATCAGAGCGGCGTTTTCGAACCCGCGTGCACTTGTGCATTTCAAAGTTTTATCGAGTAAATGTGTCGCAAGAAACATTAGAAACTTTTATCCGGTGGTTTGCTTGTCTAGTTCTAGGGTGAACCGTAGATTGGACTAAGCATCTGACCTTGTTTCTTGTGGGTTTTAGAATGTCTTCAGGTGATTCAGGTTGCGGAGACGGTTCAGGGAGTGAGGGGCCGAGACATGAGGATTTTGGGCATCACAATGGGTATTTGTCGACGGAGTCGGAGAGTAGCCATGAGCCAATTGACCCGGAAACTTGGAGTGTGGACGGGCTATTGGACGAGGATGATTTGGATGTTGGGATTGAGGATGGTGTGTTAGATGCTAATGACACCGAGTTGTTTATCGAGACTGATCCATCGGAGTGTTCGGACGAACCAGAGGAGATGGAAGCGGATCAGGATGATCAAACGATTGTATTGGAAGTGGGCGAGTCGAGCCGTGTCCAAGTGAGGATAGACGCTCAAGGAAACTTTCAGACCGTGCCAGTTGGAGAGCATGGAGAAACAGCGTCTAAGTTTGCCGAGAGACTGCAGAAATTGTTGTTGGAACTCGTGGAGGAGCAGAATGATGATACCAATCCCGAGGAGTTTATGCGAGAGTACACGGATACAGTCGAGAGGATCCTTAACTTCTTGACAGAAGCGTACGGGGATGGAGAAGAAGCTAATGTTGAAGCGAACGGGGTAACACCAGAGACTGGAGATAGCCGTATAGAGCAGCCGGTAGAGGAGAGGCCAGAGACGGTCGCGATGATCATGCTTGTACTGAACGAGTTGCAATCACCGCAGAGAGCGGGTGAGGGTGTGGTTGAGCCGATAGAGTTGGAAACCGCGATAGAAAGAGGTGAAGGTGGTGAAGATAAAAAAATCGAGGAACCAAGGACCAGAGAAGTGGAGGTGACCGACGTTTTGTTGAGTGATGACGAGGGGATACCGACGTTTGTGGTAGAACCGATGTATGACCAAGATCCGATACCGAGTGACTTAGACCGAGAAGCTGAGGAAGGCGTAGAGCCGAGAGATGAGATGAGGCCAAGGGCTAGTACGAGCCGCGATGTGAGAAACCGAGGTGGACCTGACCGAGAGGAGCCGGATCTTTTGATGCCGAACCAAGTTGTACCCGACCCTGAGGAGTCAAACCAGATTGTGCTGGGGCGCGATAGTCCTATTCGAGCTGTACCACTTCAAGTGGTGTTTACTGATCAAGAGCGGGAACCAAGAGACCCATATTGGGAAAGAATTGATACGATGGCCGCCCTAAGGAGAACGAACCGAGAACGTATAAGGTTCAAGGAAGGAGAAAGCAGTAATAAGAGACCGAGGGTTTCGTACCAGGAATTTCAGGCGAGGGAACAGCCTGTGACCACACAGCCGAGAGGGCGATTGAGGACGAGAGCCACTGCTAGGAAGAGAGTAGTGTACCCCCAACAAGTTGTTAGGAGGAGTATGGCTTATTGCGATCTGTGTGAGGGAGTTGGACATTGGACCAGGCACTGTTGGAGACCAGAGCTGAGGCGGATGTGTGATCCGACTAATGTGGAGTGCGAGTGGTGCGGGATGCAAGGGCACTTTGCCTATCGCTGCCCAAACCTAGACCTTATGAGATACACGAGGCCGTGTGATGTTTGTGGGATGCCGGGACATTTGAATGGCCATTGTTGGAGGACGAGACCACGACATTTACCGATCCCCGAGCATGTTGTGTGTACCGAGTGTGGGACGGGAGGACACTTCGCTGATAGCTGTCCAGACCGAGTTGTGCAAGAAGAGGGGAATACATCGAGCCAACTTGTGCATACGGGAAGGAACCCGTTAGACCGAGCTACCCGAGTCGAAGAGAGCCCAACGAATCAAGATAGAACCTCATTGTCTGCTGCCTCTACCTCAACCGCATCTCCCGCAGAACCGCGACCTGATGAGCCAGCTAGGGAGTGCGAGTGCACTTGTGAAATGTGTACTAGGCTCAGGAACCCGTAGACTGGCTGGGAGTAAGGGAAGTTTTTGGGTGTTGTGTAAGGGTTGGATAATTTTCTTTTTGTTGTAAGTTGTAGACTTGACCTCGTTGTATTAGTCTAGGATCCGAACCCTTAGGTTTGTCGGCTAAGTGAAGTAGAACCTTGTTGTCTTGTGTAAAAGTACTCGTGTTCTTTAGCCGTATTTGGGTTGTTTGTAGTACTATTTAACTCTTTGCTAATCTTGGCTTGTTTAATTACTTGCTTGATTGTTGCTTGAGTTTTATAGGTTGCATGGTTAATTATTTTGCATAATTAGCTTGCATTGTTCAGCGTGATCGATGAGGATTCACATTAGTCACCGCAAAGCGCGATCAGACAAAAGAGAAGAAGATCAAGAAAGATCAAGAGAGTTCAACTAAGAAAAGGGCAATCAGTTCAGTTAAGAACAAAAGAAAGAGAAATAGTGAATCAAAGAAGTTAATGGGGCGTTACAGTCGGAGAAGGCGATATTGTAACGTCATGGTCCATCAGCCCGGTAACAGAGGCCGGAGAGGAGCCCGCTTTCTGTCGCTTCGAAGGTGCTCCATCGGGAGTACTTCCCGCCTTACCCTCCAACCTAAGGGCTCTCTTCCGCGACTGCTCACGCCGCATCGCAATCTCGTCGGGGGTAAGGTCGGAAGTGCGAGAACGCTGAATCGGCGCAGCAGGATTCTTAGGCGCTGTGGTC
>NW_010922018.1:9922-10479 GCF_000633955.1 Camelina sativa
TTCTCTGCGGCTACGGATTCTTCTACGTTCACTGTTCTTTCGACTAACTCAGGCAGACTTGAGAAAACTACTGCTTGTAGTCTGCTTCGAATCTCCGGTCTTAGGCCACGCATGAATCTTCGAATTGTGGCTGCCTTGTCTTCATCACCGTAAGATGTATATCTCTGAAGTCTCGAAAATTCTGCTTCGTATTTTCGTACACTTCTCTCAGCTTGCTCTAGCTTCAAAAATTTGGCTTCTAACTTCTCTCTTACTTCTTGTGGAAAATACTTCGTCTTGAACTCTCTTCTAAAGTCTTCCCACGTTGGCTCCTTGTCTCTGTACTGCTTCTCTAAGTTGGTCCACCAATTAGCTGCATCTTTCTTCAAATGGTATACGGCAATGTCCTTCTTGTACTCCTTTGGGCATTCCGTTACGGAGAAGTTCTTCTCTAGGCTTTGTAACCATGAATTAGCTGCGAATGTACTCCTTCCAACTTTAAAGTAATTTGTTCCCAGCTTCTCCATTATTGTTGCAATATCTAGAAACTCGGATGACCTTGATACACTTGGTTGTGT
>NW_010922019.1:0-10390 GCF_000633955.1 Camelina sativa
AACCCCGACTCCACATACGGCTGAGTAAAATCTGCCATTTTGGTTCTATCTCTTGTAATGGTGATATCACCAACACCTGCATCATAGACCTATGAAAATGATGTTTGAGCCACAAAATATGTAATTAAAAACCCATCAAACAGAGCGATCATCAAAACAAGTTTTAAAGAGTGCTCATGTGCTCACCCCAGCTGATATCAAGCGCACTAGCTCAGAGATATTTGGATTGTCATGGCCACTCCCAAAAGTTACAAGCTCAAACGGGACTGCATAAGGTAATAAGTTGAGAGCAGCAATGAAGACATCAACACAGAAGCCAGAGATCATCCCGTTGGTTTTGACTGAGACAACCTCTTCGAACTTGTAACGTTTTGGAACTCCAATCCTCAAACGCCTTCCATTGTTCGGGAACACCCATCCACGGGGAACTTTTGTTGTCTGTCCCGGCCAGACAACACTATGAAGCTTCAGTCCTGAAAAAGATGTGTTGTCTAGCTCGTCAGCCGGCGTCACAGACAAGCCTATATTATTATACCAGTAACCAATGGTCCTGTAACCAGTGCCAATGACATTAAGCACATCAAATGCTGGATTTACAAGGTTCCTGTCTCTAGTAAACTTCATCCTACCGGTTAAGCCAATTCTATCAACTTGTAAGATGCTCTCAAGAAATATTTGTCCTCTATCAAAGACTTTTAGAGCATCAAGGTGCAATTTTCCACCCCCGAGCTCAGATGTAGTAGGATTCTTCGAAAAGGAAACGATTCCACCTTTTTGGTAGAAATCATCAATGGCGTGAGCAAGCAGCCATACAGTATCATAAGCATACAGTCCATAAGTGTTCAGTCCAAGATGAGTTAAATTATGCCACCTTTGAACGAAGTTCTTCTTCATGATAGAGTTGGGAGTGTGCAGGCGCATTGCAATGACCCCTTGAATGTTATTTATTGTGTCCAATGGCAGAGGAGAGTCTGTGTCGATGATTGTAGAGAGCCAGTTGGTAGCAATCCACACGTAACCAGTGCCCATCATACCAAGATTCTGAGCCACATCGAACAACTCTAGGCCCCAGATGAAAGAAGCGTGAACGACAATGACCCGTGACTCACTCAATGCTACCTTAACCAGCAAGTCAGTGATGTTCTCTTTGGTAGGTTTGGGGGGCAAAGCTGCTCTGTATGAGATTCTGCAGCGCTTCTCCGCCAATTTCTCGCCCAAAGCAGCTACCCCGTTTTGGCCATAATCATCATCCCCGTATATTGCTATCACCTCTCTCCAGCCATAGAAGTGAACAATGTCTGCAATGGCGGCCATCTGGAAGACATCATTCTGTGAAGTTCTGATGAAGAAAGGGAACTGCAGAGGAGACATAGCAGGGTCTGTGGCAGTGAAGGATAGTATAGGAACGTTTAGTTCTGTTGCAATGTGAGCTACTACACGGGCGGTTGTTGATCTCTGAGGGACAATTATGGCCACTGTCTCGGACTCCATGAACCGTAGAGCTTTTAATGTGAAACATAGACCAATCAGTCAGGAAACCGAATACCAGAATTTAGACATGAGTAGTATTAGAAACTTAACTAGACAGCAGAACCATCCAAGAAAGAAGAGACGGATGAAATCAAAGTTAAATACGATTAGAAGAGACGGTTTTGATTATCCATGACCAAAGTAAAGAAAGGAAATGATAAAACTTTTAACAGACAAACACAAAATCATCATCCAACAATCCCAGAGTAGTCTCACTTACGTTCTAAGAAGCTCATGAATCCATTGAATTTTGTGTCATGCATGATGATCTTGAGTAAAGTATTGTTAAGAACGCTAGGGCTAGCATTTATGTCTTCAACAGCAGCATCCATAGCAACTTTGACGACTCTACCGATGTGAGAATTGAATGTGAAAACCGAGCCGATGTTCAGAACTTGGGGTCTCGCAGAGACACTTGTGGTGAGTCCTTGTAAAGGAACTGCACGGCAGATGATGATCATAAACAGAAACCGCTTCATCTTCTCAAATTCAGCAGCTTCCTGTTTCACAAAGTAAAAAGAGATGAAGGTCAAGTTATGGAGGCACTTAAATGACCACCATTACACTTAAATAACCACTAATACAAAGCAAACATGATCAGAACTGAAAGCAGTGATGCAATGT
Organism: Camelina sativa; assembly: GCF_000633955.1. Taxonomy (NCBI): domain Eukaryota; kingdom Viridiplantae; phylum Streptophyta; class Magnoliopsida; order Brassicales; family Brassicaceae; genus Camelina; species Camelina sativa. Next base: position 2,155 of record NW_010922019.1, read on the forward strand.
TGAGGGAACGAGATATGCTAGACCTGTCACTTTTTCATTAAGCGTTAGGAATTGGTAGAGCGAGTAATTGTACAACATCAAACTTTCATAATCCTCTGTTTATTAGAAAGAAACAAAACAAATTGGAGAAGCAATGGAAAGAGAGACAGAGATGAAGGTGTACCATTAGAGTTCTGGAAATTGATATAACGGCTGATCAAAACTCCACTGATGCCGACGTTAAGAAATGGGTCTGCTAAAGAATAAAACCCAGACACAACCTTCATTATTCTATGTGTTTACACAAGCTTGTGTTTACTCTACTCTATGTTAGGGGAAGGAAACGGAAAGAACGGGAAACGAATAAACGAATAATTTTACTATTTAACTTTAGTGGAATGTGAAGCACGTGTGGCAGCCAGAGAGCTACTTGGTGAGTAAAATAAAGGGGGAAGAAGGAAGAAAGGTATTTTATATACATATAAGAGAGCTATTTGGTCGGAATCTGGAAATGGCAGCGGAAGTTTCTCCGATGATTAACACTTTGGAGGTTGCAGATGACATAATGGCGAATCTCAGCTCCTCAGACAAGCCTCCAGGGAATCTCTCTGCCACGTGAGCTACTACACGGGTGAATTTTGAGGGCCAATTATGGCTCCATGAACTGTAGTGCACTAGTGCTTCCAATATGAAACATAAACCAATCAGTCAGTAAACCGAATATGGACATGAGGATGCTTACATGCTGTAGTACTAGAAACTAAAGTAAATAGCGGAACCATCCAAGCACGAAAATAAATCAGCAAGCGTAGTAAATATAAAAAGACTGATTTAACTATCGATGAACGAAACATACAAAAAGGAGCAGTCACACATAATAATCATCCAGCAATCACAGAGCAGTCTCACTTACGTTCCATGATGGTCCAGGTCCTGAATGGAGTGGTCGTAAGAACGCTGAGGGTAGCATTTCCACCTTCAAAAGCAGAATCCAACGTGAAAGGAAAGAAGGTCAAGTTATGGAGTCACTAAAATGACCACCATACAAAGCAAATCAAACCATAATCAGAACTTTACTAATGAATGGAATGTTGAGAGAAGAGATATGCTTCACCTTTCGCTTTCTCATCAAGGGTGAGGGAACGGTAAGTAATTGAGAGTGCCCATCCATTGTAGTAGGTGCAAAGTGGAGATCGTGTTCACAGATTCTCACTCACTCATATCCATCTATCTCAGTGGAACCATCAATTCATCTTTCCAAATCAAAGTCGGAAGCTCCTTCAAATACCAAACAGCTACGTGAAAATCTCAACTTTAACGCAATCGAGTTGTGCGCCATAAACAAACCTTTAAAGTCAATACCTTTCTCAGTTTTTTTTGTTTGTTTTTAATTTGTACTTTAAAGTCAACACCTTTTGCTATCTAAAATAACCCTACAAAAGGCGAGCTTTTGCAATTGTTTAATGGCTAATTGTACTAGGAAAGAGACCCAAATTCACAAAAAAAAAAAAAAAAATGTTGTAATCCTCTGTAAATTAGAAATAAACAAACAAAAATCGGAGAAGCAATGTAAAAGAGAGAGACCGAGATAGAAGAGTACTATTAGGGTTCTGGAAAACGAACTGGTCAAAACTCCACCACGATCCAATGCCAATTACGCCAAGAAGAAATGGGTTTGCTTGAGAGAGTAAGACCCAGACTAAAGCCTTCATCTTTTCGCTCAAAGCAACACAGTACACTGCTCTGTGTTGGGGATGCAGAGGGAGGAGGAGACGGCAGAAGAATATGAAGGAAACTAATAAAAAAAATTATTGAAAAATATTAAAAAATGGAATTGAAAGCACACGTGGCAGCCAGAGAGCTAACTGGCGAGTAAAATAAGGAGGAAGGAAAGAATAAAAATGCTATTTTTATACTTACTATTTAAAAAAGAGATGATTTTGATTTTGACAAAAAAAGAAAGCTTTTGATCGGAATCTGGAAAAAAATGGCACCGGTGACTGAAGTTTCTCCGATGATTAACACTTTGGATGTTACAGATGACAAAATGGCTAACCTCAGCTCCTCTGGCAAGCCTCCTAGGAACAACATCTCTGCAATGCGCCATTGCAATAGCACTGCTTGGTTGATCGATTCCGTTGGTTCATTCTCTTCTTTGCTTTTTTTTTCTTTTTCTTTTCATAATCTTGATTCCGTTGGTGATTGTATTTACGCGATCACAAACAGATCAGACGTGAATCTTTTGGAAATCGGATCTCATTGGATCTTTTGTTTAGCTTACATTATCAAAATTAATGATTGTTCTTAGGAAGGAGATGAGAGATTTGGTGCAAAATCTCCTGAAGGAGTAAACTCAACGTTCCAGCCTGTGTTCAGATCTGGAAGCTGGTCTGATAAAGGACCGAAGCAATCTATGGAAGATGAATTCATTTGTGTGGATGATCTCACTGAGCATATTGGTTCATCCACTGGAGCTTTCTATGGGGTATATATATATATAAAGATCTGTATCATCATCAAATTCCAAAATATGCTCTGTTTTTTTTTTTAAATGTGGTTGTGGTTATGAAAAGGTGTTTGATGGACATGGAGGTGTTGATGCTGCATCATTCACAAAGGATAACATTATGAAGCTTGTAATGGAAGACAAACATTTCCCAACCAGCACTAAGAAGGCAACAAGGAGTGCTTTTGTCAAGACTGATCATGCTTTAGCTGATGCTTCTTGTCTCGATAGATCATCTGGCACAACTGCACTCACTGCTCTCATCTTGGACAAGACCATGTTGATTGCGAATGCTGGTGACTCCAGAGCGGTGTTGGGGAAACGTGGCAGAGCCATTGAGCTGTCAAAAGATCACAAGCCGAACTGTACTTCTGAGCGGCTACGTATTGAGAAGCTTGGTGGTGTTATCTATGATGGTTATCTTAACGGGCAGCTCTCTGTGGCTCGAGCTTTAGGAGATTGGCACATTAAGGGAGCTAAAGGTTCACTATGTCCTCTTAGCTGTGAGCCTGAGCTGGAGGAGATTGTGCTGACTGAGGAGGATGAGTTTCTTATAATGGGATGTGATGGACTCTGGGATGTGATGAGCAGCCAGTGTGCTGTGACAATGGTGAGAAGGGAGCTGATGCAGCATAATGATCCTGAGAAATGCTCTCAAGCTCTGGTCAAGGAGGCACTTCAACGCAACAGCTGCGACAATCTTACTGTAGTTGTTGTCTGTTTCTCGCTCGAACCGCCACCTCGGATTGAGATCCCTAAGTCGCATAAGAGGAGGAGCATCTCTGCGGAGGGGTTGGATCTCCTCAAAGGCGTTTTGAACGAGTTGTGAAGGAAACTGAGCAAGTTAAGAGAAAAGGTAAGAGAGTTGCTTTTATTCTTTTTTTGTTTCCTCTTTTGATAGGAAAGTCAGAGATAAGAGAGGTTGTGTGCTTTTTTTTTTCTCTGGTTTTCCCAAGTTTTGATTGATTCCATTATTCTTTTTGTAAGGAATTTGACCCATTTTTTATACTGTAGATCTTACCATATTTAAATGATTCATATTTGGTTCATAAGTAACAAATGAAGCAAATCATTCAGATATGGTTATTGCCTGGATTTGCTTCATTGAACTGCTACCTGAACTACTGATGAGGCCTCTTTGGTTTGTTTGGATCCTTGGTGTTCTTTCCCAATTTCCTCCCTCTAGCTTTTACCATAAATGTTAAAACAAATATCAAAATATGATCAAGCACCAATGCAGTACCAAAACCTCTTAGAAACAAACGCAGAAAAGATCCAAAGATGCGCATAGGAAACGGCAGAAATAACCTACGATAGGCACTTTCTGAGTCTGCTGCCCTTGGTCTATCACGCAGCATGATAAATTCTGCAATGAGGGAGCCACTCGTCAAAGTCAGAATCATTGAATAACTGGAGGAGATAGAGCATGGTCAAAGAAGACAAGTCACTCAAGGATCAGATGATCAACAGAGGTCAGCTCAGAAACTCAAAATGAACAAAAATTGAAAATAGAGAGCTGAGGTTTGGCGGGGAACTTGAATGTTATATTCGTGCTCAAACCACTCTTTCATGAAGAATCAGCACATTGTGTACCAGATAGAATTAATTAATTGTTCGTCGTCTTGCTCTTATTCGGAGATGTTGGAAAACCATTTTTAGGACCGAGAAAAAGCATAGAAAGAATGAATATGAAGAAGCATGTGTAATTGTATCGAGTAATTGATGGTTGTGGGAGTTTGAAATCTCAAGGGATATCCACCTGAGACAATTGCCTCTAGCTGGCGTCCCAAGGTCCAACGTAATTTGATACAATGAAATAACAAACAGAGAAAACTTTTGGCTCTGACTTGAGCTCCATGTGATCACAATGGTCACCCCAGTAAATTAAATAAATCAGGATCTGGGCTTGTGCAGACGAGGCCGGTTGCAGAAGATCCGACCATTGGCCCTCACTAGTGCAGCTACGCCCACACAAATCCCCGTCCACAGCAATGAGAAGAACAAGTGCTTATGCTTATAATCACTCCCAGCTGCTCAGAAATTTACACAGTTTTAGGTTACGTTTGAAAGAAAATCTATTTATTCATCAAAAGAGAGATCATACTTACTTTGTTTCAGAGACATTGTTGCAAACCAGAAACTGATCAGAACCACGAACAATGCTACTGGGAAGTTCTGAGAAATGAAATAACTTCGTTGTAAGACTATATATTCTTTGTGCGCTAAGAAATTGAAAAATAGTTAATTGATGAATGCTTACTGCTACAGCCTCAAGGCCTCCCTTTTGAGGCACAGGTGCCATGTCTCGGCTCACAGCAACTATATAGTGCCCTTGCAGGAGATCAATCGCATCCTGTTTCACACAGCCATATTAACTAGAGTCAGGACACATTCCAGTTACAGAGGTAAGTGATACCACAAGTAGTAGCACACAGTTCTAGGTATCCAACTGAACATAATTATATGATACAAGTATAGTTGCTGAGAATGAAAAGCCACTGACCTGCTTAGTTCCATCAGCAAAGTTATTAAGGTAATAGCGTACAAGGGAGCTCCAGCCATCTTTAACGACGCCATGGGCAGTCCGATGTCCATACCTAGTATTGAGCCGGTTAGAGACACATTAGATGGCATGTAGAGTATATCTAGAAAACACCCCTAGATTAAACATATCGCAAAAGTACCTGACGAAATCTCCTTTAAGTGCAGGAGTACCAGAGTACTGAATGCTGATTTCATCACCATGATTAGCCCACACTGAAAGGCGAAAAGCACATAAGCAACACGTATAAATTCAAACTTTACATCTAAGTAGTGCAATATCAGATTTCCTACAAAGATAGGAGACTGACATATTTTATAGCGTTCATCAAAATTCAGATGTGAGCTTATGGTTTCTTCAGCACCAAAAACACCGATCCTTTTGAGTTGAAGTTCTAGCATCTTTCGACCTATCATGCTCTGCACTTGGCAGGAAGTATGCAGCATGGATGAGCAAATGCTAATGAGATCAGAGGAGCAGCAGCATAGTATTATGACTAACCTGGGTGACATTTGTACGGTCTAAGCAGTCTATGCAGTTTGATCGGACAACACCAAGCTGCTCCTTCATTTTATCACCCTTTTCATTCAACAGAAAGTACCTGTGTAATTCAGGTAACTCAAAATGACATTCCATTTTTTATTTATACTTACTCAGATTTCAAGATTAATTAACTAGAAATGTCCAAGAAAGTCATACCCATTTTGTTCGAGAAACCCCTCGATCTGCTCATACAGAATTGATAAGCGCTCAAAATGAATATGCCCACAGATTTTATGGAAATCGAAGTGCAGATATCTACAAGAGTTGAAGACAATAAGCAAACTTTCTAAAAGCACATTAGAGGAACAGATTGACTACCTTATATCATCCCCAGTTATGTGTTGCATAACACTAGCATACTTCTCGCTTAAGCGCCCCTCGCCACCATGCTGATTAGAGAAATATTAAGGAATAAAAGTTAAAGTAGATTTATGCAATGCACAAATATGACCTGTACGGTTGTACCACACCTTCAGTCACATAACTGTACCTTATTAACAAGATCAACTGCCNCACACAGTCACATAACTGTACCTTATTAACAAGATCAACTGCCAAAACTGATCCATATTTTTTCCTTAGGTCCAAAAAGTGCCGCTCAGCTATCCGTGTCTGCAAGAGAAGCACCCAATACAAGTTATTTAAAGTACCCAAAGAGCAAGTGGTTAGTTAATTAGTACTTACAGCTTCTTCAGGTTGGACAATCTCAAATTTCGGCTTGTAAGTCAGATCTACAATTTGCTCCCACATAAAAGGTATGGATCCCCTGACCTGCATATATAGGGGTTGAAATAACATTACGAATTCAATCGTGGGCTCGTGGATAACTCAATCTCGGGGGATAATTATAGAATGCAAAAAAGTATGTGAATAATATATCTACAAAATGACCAAAGATTTGCAGCACAAGGGAAAATAGAATATGCAAGCATGTAAAAACCACCTGAACAAATGATGACGAATATCCATTCATCTGTACAATTTGCTCAGTCTCCACAAAATTAGCAACATAGCCATCAAGATCAGCTCCTCTTCGCCACATACGCGTACCTTGTAAATGATCCAAGATATAAGGGTGAAACAGTCACAACACAATACCCATCATCTAAATTTCCTGCAGCCAAGGACATATATGTCTCCTATCTATCTAATAGAAAAAAGTTTAAACTGATGTTAAGGTGCCAACCATCGCACTTTCCTATTCTCATAACAAGTCCCAGAAAGTTCTGTCAATATCTAGGTTTCTTGCATAATTCTGGTAAAAAGGTCCTAGTAGTAAAACAAATAACTGAAGTCCCAGCAACCTACTTGCACATTCACGCTACATGTTAGAATAATAAAACCTATCAAACAATTTGCAATCAAAGTATAAAGAGTAAAAATAGCACATAGAGATATGTACCGTTTCTCCTTGTGCATCTCCTTGCAATGAGAGTAACATCAACAATATCTCGTCCAATGGCAGTTTCAAAACTATTAAAGCGTGATTACAGGTTAAGGAAAAATTCATTTTATAATAAAATGTAACCATGAAAACAAGGGATATTGTTGAAAAAGGGAGTGAAAAAAGGATATTCCCTTGAATTATTGGAAGCAAGAACTGATCAAGCTGCAAATTTAAGAGAACAAATGAAAACAAGGGTAAGATATTCTGCAAGTAGGAAAACAAGGGGATGTGATAAATTAAAAGAACCTCAGGGAGACACACCTTATTATCGATTAATACTTCCAGCATGTAATTGTTCCAAAGAAACCTCGGCTCAGCCTGTCAAAAAGAAAGCAACACCAGTAGAAGTTATTTTCAGTTCTGCCACGGACATTCAGCAAGTAAAGACTAACTAATGCTTCCAAAGTTTGGTAATTTTCACAAAAGGAGATATATTGGTCACCTGTCTCCACAGAGGAAGTGACTTAGACTCAACACCCAAATCATGCAAGCGTTGTGAGCTGAAATCGCAAAAATAAAGATCAAACTAGAAGGAAATAACTACTGACTTTCAGAGTAATGTCAGGTATTTTAGATAAAACTGGTTTGTGCAGCATGCCTTAGTACATAAATACAACATATGTGATTTGCAACATCAATGTGCAACCACAAAACATCGTAAGGAAGAAGATGAGCAGATTACCTCAGTGTTAAGTTAACTTCATATGAGAAATAGAGACCAGTTGTCTTTTCTGCCACGCTTAGCAGCTTGGAGAACTCAGTCTCCATCTTTTTCTGTCGAAATCGATACAATACTTTGAGATTTTGATATCCATCATTACATACTCAACAAGAAAAGAAAAAGAAAAAAAACAGGCGCAAATGGTTTTACCTGTTCTTCAGGAGAGTTTTTAAGTGAATGATCACAAGGAAGAACCTTAAGCGTTGTAATTTTGAATATAGGATGGCCAAGAAACGACCCAACACGTTCACTCTCGGTTACAACCACCAAGTATGATCCTATAGTGAAAGAATATGCAATCTAATTTTTAAAAAAGAAGCTCTTGTATAGATATGTTTCAGATCTAAAAATTGAAATTAACCAGAAACACCTGAAGCATATACAAGTCTATCTATATACAGAATCGTTTCAACATGATAATTGTTTCTAACCTGCAAGGAGCTTCAACATACCAACCACACCATATATGGCATGGATTTTAGGGACACGCACGGAATT
>NW_010922020.1:0-8107 GCF_000633955.1 Camelina sativa
ATGCTAAAACCGAGAGAAAACATTGATTCGAAGCTGTAAACAGCTATATTACTCATTCTAGGGCAAAATATGTAACAATCCAATGCATTTGATTAATTACAAAAGTTTGGGTTAAATTTGGAGTGTTTAGACACCACTTTTACCCATTTTGTCCCCAAACAGGCTAAAACCGAGAAAGCATTGATTTGAAGCAGTAAACAGCTCTGTTATTATTTCTAGGGTCAGATTGTGTGACAGTCCAATGCATTTGACTAATTGTAAGAGTTCGAGATGAATTTGGAGTGTTTAGACAACAATTAAACCCGTTTTATCCCAAAACAGGCTTAAACCGAGAAAACAGGCTAAAACCGAGAGAAAACATTGGTTCGAAGCAGTAAACAGCGATGTTACTCTTTCTAAGGTAAAATATGTAACATTCCAATGCATTTGACTAATTAAAAGAGTTCGCGTTGAATTTCGAGTGTTTAGCCACCACTTATACCCATTTTGTCCCGAAAGAGGCTAAAACCGAGAGAAAACATTGATTCGAAGAAGTAAACAGCTATGTTACTCTTTCTAAGGTAAAATATGTAACATTCCAATGCATTTGACTAATTGTAAGTGTTCAGGATGAATTTGGAGTGTTTAGGCAACAGTTGATTTCGTTATATCCCAAAACAGGCTTAAACCGAGATAACATGTTAAAACCGAGAGAAAACATTGATTCGAAGAAGTAAACAGCTATGTTACTCTTTCTAGGGTCAAATATGCAACAATCCAATGGATTTGACTAATTACAAGAGTTCGCGTTGAATTTGGAGGGTTTATCAACTAAATAGGTAAAAGTGGTGTCTAAACACTCCAAATTCAACCCGAACTCTTATAATTAGTCACATGCATAGGATTGTTACATATTATGACCCTAGAAAGAGTAACATAGATTTTTACTGCTTCGAATCAATGTTTTCTTGGTTTTAGCGTGTTTCGGGGAAAAATGGCTAAAACTGGTGTCTAAACACTCCAAATTCAACCCGAACTCTTATAATTAGTCAAATGCATTGGATTGTTACATATTTTGACCCTAGAAAGAGTAACATAGCTGTGTACTGCTTCGAATCAATGTTTTCTTGGTTTTAGCGTGTTTCGGGGAAAAATGGCTAAAACTGGTGTCTAAACACTCCAAATTCATCTTGAACTCTTACAATTACTCAAATGCATTGGATTGTCACAAATTATGACCCTATAAACAGTAACAAAGCTTTTTACTGCTTCGAATCAATGTTTTCTCTTTTTTAGCCTGTTTCGGGACAAAATGGGTAAAAGTAGTGTTTAAACACTCCAAATTCAACCCGAACTCTTATAATTAGTCAAATGCATTGGATTGTTACATATTTTGACCCTAGAAAGAGTAACATAGCTGTTTACTGCTTCAAATCAATGTTTTCTCTCGGTTTTAGCCTGTTTTCTCGGTTTAAGCCTGTTTTGGGATAAAACGGGTTTAAGTGTTGTCTAAACACTCCAAATTCATCCCGAACTCTTACAATTAGTCAAATGCATTGGATTGTCACACATTCTGACCCTAGAAACAGTAACAAAGCTGTTTACTGCTTTGAATCAATGTTTTCTCGGTTTTAGCCTGTTTCGGGACAAAATGGGTAAAATTGGTGTCTAAACACTCCAAATTCAACCCGAACTTTTATAATTAGTCAAATGCATTGGATTGTTACATATTTTGACCCTAGAAAGAGTAACATAGCTGTTTACTACTTCGAATCAATGTTTTCTCGGTTTTAGCGTGTTTCGGGACAAAATGGCTAAAACTGGTGTCTAAACACTCCAAATTCAACACGAACTTTTATAATTAGTCCAATGCATTGGATTGTTACATATTTTGACCCTAGAAAGAGTAACATAGCTTTTTACTGCTTCGAATCAATGTTTTCTCGGTTTTAGCGTCTTTCGTGATAAAATGGCTAAAACTGGTGTCTAAACACTCCAAATTCAACACGAACTTTTATAATTAGTCCAATGCATTGGATTGTTACATATTTTGACCCTAGAAAGAGTAACATAGCTGTTTACTGCTTCGATTTAATGTTTTCTCGGTTTTAGCCTGTTTCGGGACAAAATGGGTAAAACTGGTGTCTAAACACTTCAAATTCAACCCGAACTCTTATAATTAGTCAAATGCATTGGATTGTTACATATTGTGAAACTAGAAAGAGTAACATAGCTTATTACTGCTTCTAATTAATGTTTTCTCGCGGGTTTAGCTTCTTTTCTCGGTTTAAGCCTGTTTTAAGATAAAACGGGTTTAAGTGTTTTCTAAACACTCCAAATTTATCTTGAACTCTTACAATTAGTCAAATGCATTGGATTGTCACAAATTATAATCCTAGAAACAGTAACAAAGCTGTTTACTGCTTCAAATCAATGTTTTCTCGGTTTTAGCCTATTTTAGGACAAAATGGGTAAAAGTAGTGTCTAAACACTCTAAATCCAATCCGAACTCTTATAATTAGTCAAATGCATTGTATTGTTACATATTTGACCCTAGAAACAATAACAAAGCTGTTTACTGCTTCGAAATAATGTTTTATGGTTTTAGCCTATTTTAGGACATAATATGTAAAAGTGGTCAATTGCATTGGATTGTTACATATTTTGACCCTAGAAAGAGTATCATAGCTGTGTACTGCTTCGAATCAATGTTTTCTCTCGGTTTTAGCCTGTTTTCTCGATTTAAGCCTGTTTTGGGATAAAACAGGTTTAAGTGTTTTCTAGATACTCCAAATTCAACTCGAACTCTTACAATTACTCAAATGCATTGGATTTTCACAAAATATGACCCTAGAAACAGTAACAAAGCGTTTTACTGCTTCGAATCAATGTTTTCTCTTTTTTAACTTGTTTCGGGACAAAATGGGTAAAAGTAGTGTCTAAATACTCCAAATTCAACCCGAACTCTTATAATTAGTCAAATGCAATGGATTTTTACATATTGTGACCCTAGAAAGAGTAACATAGCTTGTTTTCTCGGTTTAAGCATGTTTTAAGATAAAACGGGTTAGTGTTTTCTAAACACTCCAAATTAAACCCGAACTCTTATGATTAGTCACATGCATTGGATTGTTACATCTTTTGACCCTGGCAAGAGTAACATAGCTGTGTACTGCTTCGAATCAATGTTTACCCGAACTCTTATAATTAGTCACAGGCATTGGATTGTTACATCTTTTGACCCTGGCAAGAGTAACATAGCTGTGTACTGCTTCGAATCAATGTTTACCCGAACTCTTATAATTAGTCACAGGCATTGGATTGTTACATCTTTTGACCCTGGCAAGAGTAACATAGCTGTGTACTGCTTCGAATCAATGTTTACCCGAACTCTTATAATTAGTCACAGGCATTGGATTGTTACATCTTTTGACCCTGGCAAGAGTAACATAGCTGTGTACTGCTTCGAATCAATGTTTACCCGAACTCTTATAATTAGTCACAGGCATTGGATTGTTACATCTTTTGACCCTGGCAAGAGTAACATAGCTGTGTACTGCTTCGAATCAATGTTTACCCGAACTCTTATAATTAGTCACAGGCATTGGATTGTTACATCTTTTGACCCTGGCAAGAGTAACATAGCTGTGTACTGCTTCGAATCAATGTTTACCCGAACTCTTATAATTAGTCACAGGCATTGGATTGTTACATCTTTTGACCCTGGCAAGAGTAACATAGCTGTGTACTGCTTCGAATCAATGTTTACCCGAACTCTTATAATTAGTCACAGGCATTGGATTGTTACATCTTTTGACCCTGGCAAGAGTAACATAGCTGTGTACTGCTTCGAATCAATGTTTACCCGAACTCTTATAATTAGTCACAGGCATTGGATTGTTACATCTTTTGACCCTGGCAAGAGTAACATAGCTGTGTACTGCTTCGAATCAATGTTTACCCGAACTCTTATAATTAGTCACAGGCATTGGATTGTTACATCTTTTGACCCTGGCAAGAGTAACATAGCTGTGTACTGCTTCGAATCAATGTTTACCCGAACTCTTATAATTAGTCACAGGCATTGGATTGTTACATCTTTTGACCCTGGCAAGAGTAACATAGCTGTGTACTGCTTCGAATCAATGTTTACCCGAACTCTTATAATTAGTCACAGGCATTGGATTGTTACATCTTTTGACCCTGGCAAGAGTAACATAGCTGTGTACTGCTTCGAATCAATGTTTACCCGAACTCTTATAATTAGTCACAGGCATTGGATTGTTACATCTTTTGACCCTGGCAAGAGTAACATAGCTGTGTACTGCTTCGAATCAATGTTTACCCGAACTCTTATAATTAGTCACAGGCATTGGATTGTTACATCTTTTGACCCTGGCAAGAGTAACATAGCTGTGTACTGCTTCGAATCAATGTTTACCCGAACTCTTATAATTAGTCACAGGCATTGGATTGTTACATCTTTTGACCCTGGCAAGAGTAACATAGCTGTGTACTGCTTCGAATCAATGTTTACCCGAACTCTTATAATTAGTCACAGGCATTGGATTGTTACATCTTTTGACCCTGGCAAGAGTAACATAGCTGTGTACTGCTTCGAATCAATGTTTACCCGAACTCTTATAATTAGTCACAGGCATTGGATTGTTACATCTTTTGACCCTGGCAAGAGTAACATAGCTGTGTACTGCTTCGAATCAATGTTTACCCGAACTCTTATAATTAGTCACAGGCATTGGATTGTTACATCTTTTGACCCTGGCAAGAGTAACATAGCTGTGTACTGCTTCGAATCAATGTTTACCCGAACTCTTATAATTAGTCACAGGCATTGGATTGTTACATCTTTTGACCCTGGCAAGAGTAACATAGCTGTGTACTGCTTCGAATCAATGTTTACCCGAACTCTTATAATTAGTCACAGGCATTGGATTGTTACATCTTTTGACCCTGGCAAGAGTAACATAGCTGTGTACTGCTTCGAATCAATGTTTACCCGAACTCTTATAATTAGTCACAGGCATTGGATTGTTACATCTTTTGACCCTGGCAAGAGTAACATAGCTGTGTACTGCTTCGAATCAATGTTTACCCGAACTCTTATAATTAGTCACAGGCATTGGATTGTTACATCTTTTGACCCTGGCAAGAGTAACATAGCTGTGTACTGCTTCGAATCAATGTTTACCCGAACTCTTATAATTAGTCACAGGCATTGGATTGTTACATCTTTTGACCCTGGCAAGAGTAACATAGCTGTGTACTGCTTCGAATCAATGTTTACCCGAACTCTTATAATTAGTCACAGGCATTGGATTGTTACATCTTTTGACCCTGGCAAGAGTAACATAGCTGTGTACTGCTTCGAATCAATGTTTACCCGAACTCTTATAATTAGTCACAGGCATTGGATTGTTACATCTTTTGACCCTGGCAAGAGTAACATAGCTGTGTACTGCTTCGAATCAATGTTTACCCGAACTCTTATAATTAGTCACAGGCATTGGATTGTTACATCTTTTGACCCTGGCAAGAGTAACATAGCTGTGTACTGCTTCGAATCAATGTTTACCCGAACTCTTATAATTAGTCACAGGCATTGGATTGTTACATCTTTTGACCCTGGCAAGAGTAACATAGCTGTGTACTGCTTCGAATCAATGTTTACCCGAACTCTTATAATTAGTCACAGGCATTGGATTGTTACATCTTTTGACCCTGGCAAGAGTAACATAGCTGTGTACTGCTTCGAATCAATGTTTACCCGAACTCTTATAATTAGTCACAGGCATTGGATTGTTACATCTTTTGACCCTGGCAAGAGTAACATAGCTGTGTACTGCTTCGAATCAATGTTTACCCGAACTCTTATAATTAGTCACAGGCATTGGATTGTTACATCTTTTGACCCTGGCAAGAGTAACATAGCTGTGTACTGCTTCGAATCAATGTTTACCCGAACTCTTATAATTAGTCACAGGCATTGGATTGTTACATCTTTTGACCCTGGCAAGAGTAACATAGCTGTGTACTGCTTCGAATCAATGTTTACCCGAACTCTTATAATTAGTCACAGGCATTGGATTGTTACATCTTTTGACCCTGGCAAGAGTAACATAGCTGTGTACTGCTTCGAATCAATGTTTACCCGAACTCTTATAATTAGTCACAGGCATTGGATTGTTACATCTTTTGACCCTGGCAAGAGTAACATAGCTGTGTACTGCTTCGAATCAATGTTTACCCGAACTCTTATAATTAGTCACAGGCATTGGATTGTTACATCTTTTGACCCTGGCAAGAGTAACATAGCTGTGTACTGCTTCGAATCAATGTTTACCCGAACTCTTATAATTAGTCACAGGCATTGGATTGTTACATCTTTTGACCCTGGCAAGAGTAACATAGCTGTGTACTGCTTCGAATCAATGTTTACCCGAACTCTTATAATTAGTCACAGGCATTGGATTGTTACATCTTTTGACCCTGGCAAGAGTAACATAGCTGTGTACTGCTTCGAATCAATGTTTACCCGAACTCTTATAATTAGTCACAGGCATTGGATTGTTACATCTTTTGACCCTGGCAAGAGTAACATAGCTGTGTACTGCTTCGAATCAATGTTTACCCGAACTCTTATAATTAGTCACAGGCATTGGATTGTTACATCTTTTGACCCTGGCAAGAGTAACATAGCTGTGTACTGCTTCGAATCAATGTTTACCCGAACTCTTATAATTAGTCACAGGCATTGGATTGTTACATCTTTTGACCCTGGCAAGAGTAACATAGCTGTGTACTGCTTCGAATCAATGTTTACCCGAACTCTTATAATTAGTCACAGGCATTGGATTGTTACATCTTTTGACCCTGGCAAGAGTAACATAGCTGTGTACTGCTTCGAATCAATGTTTACCCGAACTCTTATAATTAGTCACAGGCATTGGATTGTTACATCTTTTGACCCTGGCAAGAGTAACATAGCTGTGTACTGCTTCGAATCAATGTTTACCCGAACTCTTATAATTAGTCACAGGCATTGGATTGTTACATCTTTTGACCCTGGCAAGAGTAACATAGCTGTGTACTGCTTCGAATCAATGTTTTCTCTGGTGTCTAAACACTCCAAATTCAACCATAATTCTTATAATTAGTCAAATGCATTGGATTGTTACATCTTTTGACCCTGGCAAGAGTAACATAGCTGTGTACTGCCTCGAATCAATGTTTTCTCTCGGTTTTAGCCTGGTTTCTCGAACCCTAAATTCATCTCGAACTCTTACAATTACTCAAATGCATTGGATTGTGACAATTTATGACCCTAGAAACAGTAACAAAGCTTTTTACTGCATCAAATCAATGTTTTCTCCTTTTTAGCCTCTATCGGGACAAAATGGGTAAAAGTGGTGTCTAAACACTCCAAATTCAACCCGAACTCTTATAATTAGTCAAATGCATTGGATTGTTACATATTTTGACCCTATAAAGAGTAACATAGCTGCGTACTACTTCGAATCAATGTTTTCTAACGGTTTTAGCCTGTTTTCTCCTTTTTAGCCTCTATCGGGACAAAATGGGTAAAAGTGTTTTCTAAACACTCCAAATTCATCTCGAACTCTTACAATTAGTCAAATGCATTATATTGTCACGCATTCTGACCCTAGAAATAGTAACAAAGCTGTTTACTGCTCTGAATCAATGTTTTCTCGGTTTTAGCCTGTTTCAGGACAAAATCGGTAAAAGTGGTGTCTAAACACTCCAAATTCAACCCAAACTCTTCTAATTAGTAAAATGCATTGGATTATTACATATTTTTACCCTAGAAAGAGTAACATAGCTGTTTACTACTTCAAATCAATGTTTTCTCGGTTTTAGCGTGTTACGGGACAAAATGGCTAAAACTGGTGTCTAAACACTCCAAATTCAACACGAACTATTATAATTAGTCAAATGCATTGGATTGTTACATATTTTGACCCTAGAAAGAGTAACATAGCTGTTTACTGCTTTTAATCAATGTTTTCTCCCGGGTTTAGCCTGTTTTCTCGGTTTAAGACTGTTTTGGGATAAAACGGGTTTAAGTATTGTCTAAACACTCCAAATTCAT
>NW_010922020.1:9294-10379 GCF_000633955.1 Camelina sativa
GTATGCAACTGGAATGAAACAGGAATGAAACAAGACAAACACAAATCATAGACACAGAGTTCTGGGGATGAACTCGAGCAGCACTCGACCGAGTGTAGGTCGAGTGGGTGGTCGAGCTAGACTAGACGCAGAAACAGAGCAATGCAATAAAAACAGAGTAATGCTAAATCCAATCAAACAACAAGCAAGCAACAGGATTAAGACTAAGATTTCAATAAACAAAGAAGGTCCTGAGGATGGATTCATGGGATGGACTAATCATTGTGGTTATCTAACTTGGTCAACAAATCTCAAGCAAACTTTGAGCTAACCTCTAGACATATTAATCTAAGACAAGTTTCTCCCACTCTCATGGTCAAGAAACAATCAAACCTATGCAATTCTAGACTTGTTCTCACACAGTAAAGAATCTACACAAGCAGGCATTAAGCAATACATCTCAAACCAAACAAGACCTCTAATCTCTTAGCAAGCCTAATGGTAAGCTCTAGATCTAGCCTTATCTATGCTTCCTAAACATTGGTGTGATGCTAAGAAGCTTGAAATCAGACTCTACCCTCTCAGATATAGAATCAGCATTAAGATCATCTACCCTAGAAGAGATCTACAACAATCAAGCTTGACCAAGTCACACAAACCACAAGATCAATCCATCCTAACCCATCCTCAAGATCCTAAGGAAACTACTCACAACAATACATGGTGATCAAAGTCAAAAACCCAGAAAATATTGAAACTTGCATTATTAGAAAGATTAAACAAAGATCTTCAATATTGATGAAAGGATGAAACTCAAATTCTCAATATCTTGAAAGTTATAGAACCAACAAAATATAAGAATCTAGTCTTCTTTTATAAGGAAGTACAAGATCTTAAAAAATAAAAAAGCAAAAGGAATAAAACTAAAAAAGGTAAAAACTAGGTTTAGGGAATATCTAAAAAGTTGCACACTTTGGTGGCTGCAGGTACAAGGCCTTATATAGGTGAGGAGGTGGAAACCCTGAAAATAGAAAAAGTCAAAGTAGTCAACGGCTCGGCCAACTCGACCAGTGCTCGGTCGAGTCCATGGTCGAGCTGGCTTCTCT
>NW_010922021.1:0-406 GCF_000633955.1 Camelina sativa
TCGATCATTCTAGAAGAATGGGAATCGAATGGGCCTCAATTCTTATCTAGCTCGGCCGAGTACCTCTCATGGCCTGGTCGAGTGGGCTTGCGAGTCTCCTTCTCTAAGTCCACATCTCTCTTTAACCAACTACATTCTCACTAAAAGGCATGTCCAACAAAAACATAAAAGAAAACACATCAAAACTACTAAGAAATTAAAGCATATTTACAAAGGATACCTTAGGGACTTCCTCCCTAGTGAGCTTGTTTAAAGTCACTAAGCTTGACTTTGGTTTCCTTCTTAGACTTGATCTAGATACCAAGGAGGTGATGAAATCCTCCCTGGAACCTCTTGGTCACTGTGAAGTTGATCCTTGATCACCTCACCCTTAGCACACAAACCATACTTCTTCTTGATTTTGAGC
>NW_010922021.1:2402-3308 GCF_000633955.1 Camelina sativa
TTGGCCTTGGTTAGTCTGAAACCCTGGTGGGGGACACAACTGAGGCTGGAACACTTGATGTTGTTGTTTGGGGATGTAGTTTTGTTGTTGTTGAGGCTGTTGAGGTGGATAGACTTGGTCTTGAGGATTAGCCACATTGGTATTCCTATAAGAGAGATTGTTGTTCTTGAAACCCCCTTGGTTGTAGCCTTTGAATCCTCCCTGATTTTGCATGTAGCACAACTCAGCAAATTCAGTCTCCCCCTCTTGAACTGGAACATCTTCTTCACCAATGAAGTGAATAGACTTTTGTTGGCTAAGAAGGATCTTGTCAAGCTTCTCATTGACCATCTTCAAGTCCTTCTTATACTTGTCCTCTTGATCAGTTGATGTTGACCTTATGGTTCTGTCATAGTCCTCATTATAGTTGCCATTTGACTGAGCAAGATTCTCAACTAATTCCCAGCTTTCTTCCACATTCTTGTTTAGGAAGTTGCCATTAGAAGCTGTGTCAAGAAGCATCCTAATCTTGGGAAGCACTCCTCTATACAATGTGCTCAAGAGTGACTCATTGCTGAAGCCATGATGAAGACATTGAGTCTGAAATCCTTTGAACCTCTCCCATGCTTCACAAAAGCTTTCATTGTTTCTTTGAGCAAATCCATAAATTTCATTCCTCAATCTAGCAATCCTTGCATTGGAGAAGAATTTGGCTAAGAAAGCCTTCTTGCAAGCATCCCATGTGGTTATTGCTCCAGTAGGAAGAGTCTTCTCCCAAAGGTGTGCCTTATCTCCAAGTGAGAATGGGAAGAGCCTCAACTTGAATCCATCTTCACTCACTCCATTGATCTTTGTAAGACCACAGATTCTGTCAAACTCATCAAGGTGATCTAGTGGATCCTCCATTGGCAACCCATGGAACTTGTT